>NW_010134836.1:0-14515 GCF_000699245.1 Pterocles gutturalis
CCTATCCCAGCTGGACCCAGGACAAGCTTCTTAGTGATACTCCCCTCGTGTATGACACACTGTATGCACAGCTTTAGGAAAAGCCTGAGCTTTTGAGGCTGATCTCTGTCAGGACTGTTGTATGCACATGCAGAAGCCAGGCTATGACTTGAGTTTAGTCTGCACACACATATTTCAAGGGACTGTGGAGGCAACAGTATAGTGCATTCATCGCACATAGCATTGATGAGAGTACAAGTCTGATGATGCCAAGGTGAGTGGAGAGTTTGACAAGTGACTGAAAGCTCAGGCTGTCATAATTTTGCTACTGCAGCATTGCTGTTAGATCTCAAAAGCAGCATTCCCTAAGTCCTGCAGGGAGTTTACACACTTTGTTTATTTTTCTGTCAGCCTACATCTTTCACACAGAAGAACCATTTGACCCAAATGTGTGATTGGTGACTTCTCTAGTAACATGGTAAGCCCAGCCGGTGGAAAGGCCAGTTCTTCTGATGGTGGGCCAGGGCCATGGCCCCAGTGGCAGGGCCACTTTGCAAGTTAAACTCCTATGAGTGTCAGTAAGAGTCAGAGGCAATACAGTCTAGGGTGAACAGAAGGAAAGGTCAGGAGATGGGCTTTCAGACATTGCCCAGGAAAGAACAAAGCAAGGTGATCTTGCCTGGTAGGCATTACCCACAGAATCATAGAACAGTTTGAGTTGGAAGGGACCTTCAAAGTTCACCTAGTCCAACACCCCGCAATCAGCAGGGACATCTTGCACTAGATCAGGTTGCTCAGAGCCCCATCCAACCGGACCTTGAATGTTTCCAGGGATGGGGCATCTACCACCTCTCTAGGCAACCTGGTCCACTGTTTTACCACCCTCACTGTAAAAAAATTCTTCCTTGTATCTAGTCTGAATTACTGCTTGTCCTATCCCTATAGGCCCTACTAAAAAGTCTGTCCCCATCTTTCTTATAATCCCCCTTTAAGTACCCCCGCTCTCTCAGCCTTCCTTCACAGGAGAGGTGTTCCATCCCTCTGATCACATTTGTGGCCATGACGGGGTGCACTTCCAAGACAGCATTAAAAAATAACTTTCATGCAAATGTTTAAAATGTGAGCAAAGTACTAAGTGTTTTCATGAGCAAGAATGCATGCTTTACCCTAAGTGAGCCTTTGGAGCTGCTGGAGCTGTATTAAAAAATTGTTCAGCTTGAACCCTGAGGAGACAAGGTCAAATGCAGCTGGGCAAATAGGAGAAGGTGAAAGACCCTGTGGCTCAGGTGTGACTGAAGAGAGCCCTTGGTTCATAAGGAATTTGTGGGAATGGACAAATTTCCAGGTACACTCTCTGGTGTGCCCTGCAGGAAGCAAACCCTGCCCACCAGAAAACAGGTTGGAAATGCAGTTCTTGTCCAGGCTTTCTCATACCAGCAGTCTGGTTGCTGTAGGAACAATTCCGTAAGTAAAATTGCTTCCTCAGTTAAGTAGCCCTTTGGTGGTTGGCCCAACATTCTGACCTAAAGAAATCAAATTAAAAGTAAAGATATAGACATGTGCTCAAACCAGCAGAGAAAGGAAAGAGTAAATTTCACTTACTGCTGAAAGGGCTCAGTGAAACAAAAAAAACCCAAAAAACAAAAAACAAAAAACCCCAACATCCTCCTTCAAAATATCTAACTACTATAGCATGATTTTCATCAAATGATCACATTATGTTGATTAATCACTGCAGGAAATGAGTACCTCAATTCAGTTTTTATGCAGACCAGCAAGAGGGTGCAAGGAAGTCTGTGCTGCATATTGCTACTATACCTTTCAAGTTTTTATGGCCCTCAAGAGAAATGAGGCATTCATAATGTGGGGGAAAAATAAAAATCATAGAGAGCACCATAAATCTAAAGAACTAAGTTGTGGAAATCACATCTTTAAACTGACACAGCTGTGATTAACTGGCAATGGCTTTTACAGTTAGAAAAGTTTTTGGATATAGTTATTTGCCCAGAGAAAGTTTCCAGTGAAAAAGAAAAAAAGCAAAAAAAGAGCAAATACAAGTATCTAATCAAATCCTTGTTCTTGGGCTGGTGGAGACGGAATATGTTAAACCACAAGTCCTGTGCCTCAAGAAGCTTGGTTTTGAATCTGTTCTGATCACAGAGACTTAACTTTTCAGTAGACACTGGCTCACATTTTTTTATGAAACCATAGGATTCAGTAGTCTCGTTCAGCAGAGCACTGGAATAAATTGTCATTCATGACTGAGCTCTACTTGCTCAGCTGTCTTTGCAAGTTTAGACAATCTCTACATAAAACAATGGTCGCTGCTTTCCTGTATTCAAACAATAACTTGATAATCAAAATTAAAAAGGATATATGCATGTGTATGTATGTATGTATGTATGTATAAAGGAAACAAAGCTAATTATTGTTGATATTGAATTCTATACAGAGGCCTGAATTATAATTGACTAAAATGCTGTGGAATTACTTGTATTTACTCAGGATGTAGCAATAATGCTACAAATCAAAATAATTGCATCCTTCATCCATTTTGCATTGCTTCCCCACAGGAGACTGTACGAAGTGAAACGCAAGCACAGCAGTGTTTTAAGAAATGTATCTTCCACCAAGGAATAGCTTTACCACTACAGAGCGAAGGCCTAGGTCTAGACAAACAAATCTCCAGAGTTTGACCAGGCTGGCTGCTCCCATACAAGCAAATTGAACAGGTTCGAGAACATTGGTGGGCTTTAAACGCAACTGTACAGCTTGTAGAACTACTAAAGCGATCCCTTGCACAATTTTACCCTACATAAATTGCTACACAATTTCCAGTCAGCATGGACCATGAACCATGTCTTTATGGTAGGTCTTTTTCTTTGCATTCATGGATGTTAGAGTTGGCAAGAACATAAGTGAATAAAGATCCACTGAGCAGTCAATGTAAAAGAACAGTTTACACAAAGTAACATCATTTACATATAACAGAATTATATCAGAATGGCCAGAATTTTTAGCTTCATCCAATAGGTCAATGATACCCTAAAAGCCAAAACCAAAGTCAGGCTTAATTTGAACCAATTCATAAATTTTTTCACCAAAGCATCTGCTGCCCAGGCCATAGAAACTCCACTTGTATAAACACAAGTAAAAGATCTTAATTTTTCATACTGGAAAATTTCACATGCCATCAAATCTTTTAATCCTCTAAGGAAAAGTTTGATGCAAGTAAATGGACTTGGGGTTTATAAACATAAAAAGTCTCTGTGGGAAGAAAGAGAATGCATATGGTAGCTTATTGATCAAAAAGTCTATTTCAAACCAATTTATGGAAATTGTTCAAGCAGATTAATCTAGCAGATCAATGACATTCCTTGAAGTAACTAATACCACAGTAATCTTTCCTAATAGTAACAACACAGGAAAACAAGAATCTGGGAAGGAAAGACCACCAATCCAACCTGAACCCTATTTAAAGACACAGCCAGAACTACAGGAAGGGAGTATTTTAAACTTACACCACTGACTTTGCTTAGATGAAAGGAAATTCTGAGAGGAAATTGTGTATATAAAACTCCTTAGCTTTTAACAGCATCCTTCTTGGCATACTCTTTCAGCCACACATTCTTGTTCTCATGTATAAGTTAATAGTTTGTACACATGCTTTTCATATTGCAGGACTGTAATTTCAATACTTTTTTATTATTTGTGGCTGCACATTTTTGCATTTGAACTGAAATATCCTCAGTATTGCATTTTAATGGTAATATTTGATGCTTTCCTAAAGACTAGCTGTGTGAACAAAAGAGAACTGCAATGGATCAGAAATTCAGGCCATATTAACATAGCTGTACAGAATATGAAGTCATTGAACATGACAAACAGCAAAATGGTCATCTTCCCAACAAGTCCTCTCTTTTGTACGTAACTTTTCGGTAGTGGAAGAGAGGTACTGGAGGCTTAAAAAAAAAAAAAAAGACAAAAAGATAAGCCAGCCTTTCAGGGAGAGAGAAGTGCCACAGCTCAGGTTTAGTAAGTTGTTTAGCAGCCACCCAAAGACCTTTGTAACTGGGGCATAAAATGGACCCAATGCTACTGGTACTGTCAAGAGATGCAGCTGAAAAAAAAAGATGCAAAGGTCCAAAGCATACAGTATTTGAAGGAATCTGAAGAAAGGTTGATACTAAAAGTAGTAAAGGAGACTTTGGGGTTTCCTTCACAAACAGTAGACATAAATCAAGATGCTTTTAAAGTAGAAAAAATACATGTTACAAGTAGGAGCAAGTTCAGCAGCCACAGAACAGACTTGAGCTTTTTGATATTTATGTCCTACTGATTAGCATGGCAGGCATGAAATCTAAGTTCGCCTGAGATAATAAAGAGCCAAATAGTGGAATAATACAATTTCACACAGATGGAATACTGCATGAAGACCAACATGCCAGCTCCACAGTAACACACACAGAGAAGGCATGACCAGCTGGACGAGAATTTAAAAACCTCTGGCAAAACATGTCACTGCCAAAAAGACAGCAAGGCAGACCTACCAAAAGCTACCATATTAGGGTAGTTAAAAACTGTATTTGTAACACACTGTGTTTATCAAAAGAGTATTTTCAACGGTGATTTCCTGATTCTTAGTTTTGAGTCCACAGAACTGTTTTAATTTATGTTTCTATACGTAGATGCAAATATATTTAAATACATACATATTTACATTAATATAAATACTTAAACTGGCTTGGGCTCCGACTCCTCTCATCCTCAGACTTCTTCTGAATTAACCTTGGTAGAGGATTGTGGGCAGAAATACCTCCAAACACCAAGGTATTCGTCTAGGAGTGATGGAGGAGCAAGATTTTTTTCCTAAA
Organism: Pterocles gutturalis; assembly: GCF_000699245.1. Lineage (NCBI taxonomy): Eukaryota > Metazoa > Chordata > Aves > Pterocliformes > Pteroclidae > Pterocles > Pterocles gutturalis. Next base: position 4,854 of record NW_010134836.1, read on the forward strand.
CCGTCAGCAAAATTGCTTGTTAAACAGCTCACACAGATCTGATCAGAGTTGAAAACCAGCAAGGAAAGTATTAGCCACCTATTCCCTTTCTGGACTGTTTTACTTGTACAGAATCCATCCGAATATGTAAAAACATAAGACAGGCTCCAAGGACCTGTCAGCTAACTGAGCCATTCCTCACTCTGCCCAAGATCTGTAAGACAGTCACTGCTGCTGTAAGCCTGCTACATGCAAGCACAGTGGGACACTGCTCCAAACATGCTATTAGACTGAGCTATACAGCTACAGGACACCAGGCTGAAGAAAACTAACATCTTCTTTTCTCATTTCTCCCAAACAATGGAAAGCTTTCTCTTTAGAAGTTACAAATTAGAATTGCTTTGCTGATGATAAGATCTGGCTTTTGTTGAGCAAACCTTAAGCCAGGAGTTCCTCTGTTTTTTTCCAGACATGATCTCTGGAGAATTGTGCTGTTCTTGCTTCTGCAGCAGTTGCTGTTCCTGCTGCTAGTGTTATTCCCACTGCTTCAACATTTTGCAGAATGTCAGTTTTCTGGAACTGGCTGAAATCCAATAGCTGACGCTTTGCACAGGGCTCGCTACTTTCTAGTGCTGCTTCTAAAAGGGTCTCATGCCCCATTCAGAGGCTTCAGTTTCCGTGTGTTGAATTATACTTCTCTCCCCTGAATGTGAATGGAAAATGTTTGCAACATTTAAGAAAATCATCCTGAAGGAGCCATTACATGGGCTAATAAAAAAAAGCCAATTTAAAACCTATGCTTTTTTTTTTTTTTCATGTGCTGTTCCTCTTTTTCACTTGCTTTGACACCTGGGTTTTGCAAGGCAGTGAGCCCTAAAGCCTCTGTTATATTCCTGAAGATTTCTTCCTTTAGTAACTAAAGAGCTTGCACTGTGCCGAGAGCTGGGGCATAGCAAAGTTGTAGCCCTCAGCTACTATTGGCTTCATTTGTCTAACGCAGCTCTGTTTAAGAAGCCTCCCAATATTTCAGGGGGACAAATCCCTCTTGGAGAGGGCTCAGGCTGTGTGACCTGTGCAAAATTATTTGCAGCAATCTGCACTGCACAGTAAATCATAAAAAAAGATGTTGGTCAAGCATTCAAACACAGTTTAATGAATACAGCATGTACTTTTTCCAATGGACATATTTTCTTAGATTTTCTGCTCTTCCTCCTGTCAAAAAGGCAATGTGTGCATATGAAAGCAGCTCTGGTCCATTGCAATAATTTTGTACTGTTTTCAATTAATGTTTGGATTAATAATCTCTTGAGTCTCACATTGAACTGTTCAACAGGTAAATAGAATATGCAATAAACTTTCTCAATGGAAAACTGACTATTGATGCATACTGAGAGAGCCTGTGATGAAGTCTGAGATTTCACCACTGATTCGCCTGTTATTTTGTGAGTTTGGAAGTCACCATTTCTTCCAACTCTAAGATTCTCAAAATACGCAATATCTCGTTCATGGAATTCAAGCTCCAGTCTCTACACTCCAGTCAAAGCCTAATTTAGGGTAGCATTGATGTATGTTTTCCTCTCTCCCATAGTTACAGTTGTGTAAAATAGTTAACAGTATTAAAAACAATAGTATCACTTTAACTTTTCCAACCTAAAATCTGCAAAAAAAAAAAAAAGTTTAACAAAGCAAAAGATAAAACTTTCAAAAGATACAACATACACCTATATAATTAAAATGAGCTCATAGGCAGTGAAACAAACCAGTACATTCACTGAATTAATAAACAGTCCTACAAATGCCTGCATATTTTATGAGCTACAGATGTGCATTTATACTTTAAACATACCCACATTATAGTACAACATGGTTCGTCATATCTTTGCTGTGCTTTCATGACAAAACCAGCTCTAACGAAAAAGAGAGGACTTCTTCATTAAAAGCAATTTAAAAATGTATCTTGAGACATCCTTATGCATTTTATATGATACTGTACATGCCAAATACTGCTTTAATTCCAGTATCTCTATTTTGAACCAGTTGTGGAACCCATTCAGACAAACACAGCATGAAAACCTGGTTTTACGGTTCATCTAAGCATTTCTAAAAGATCACTGCTGAAAAATTTTACTCCAATAATATGTGTAAAAGCATGGCATAACCTTTTGATGTTTTTGAGATTAGCAAGAGTCAAGAAACTGCTTCAGATGCAGTTTAATTCTTAGACAACTGTTTTAACTTCGAACAGAGTTCTCAAAATAGTGCCCAAATGCACAGTACTTGTTGAACAAATTTTGATTTATTGAAAGTAAACATTTACATTGGCTACAATGTTGTAACTGTTACAAAGCTGGATAAAAGAGGCTTAAATAGCAATAGAAAGCAAGTGCAGTAAAAAGTGAATAGAGAAAATATTTGGCCTTAGTGATCTTCTGGCAGTATTTACACTATGTACATTTTGTTAAATATTTGTAGTAACTCTAAGGCACCATAGGCTAAATAGCAGGCTGCAATACTATTTTGTGCGCAGAATTTATTTGGAGAAGAAAAGACCCTAGAGAAACATAGGCATATTTTATGTTTACATAAAGGAGTGACTGCTTCTTAAAATTCAAAGATACAATACATACTGGGTGAATTTAAAAATTATTTTTAGAACATTAAATTATATTGAATGTACGGGTATAAGGACTATTTTTACTGACTTGCTGGTAAATGTTTAATGTAATCTATTCTCCAACAGGTTTTTCACACACTAGATATGCTCATCTAAAAACTACATGGATTTTTTTTTTTTTTTTTTTTTTTTTGCTTTACAAAAGTCTTATACCTAGTATGTATACAAAATCCCAAAGCAAACTGTAATGGGTAGTAATTTACATCGCAGCCATTCTGCGGCAGACTGGAACTTAGCAGGAGCACACAATCAAAACACTACAAAACAGCCACTGAAGGTGTTTTATTCCCCCTGCTCTTGGTGGCTGTTGGTCCAGCCAGTGAGCAGGGGTATGCAACTGCCACGCCGGGAAACACAGAGGAGCTCTGCGCTGCCAGACCTGACATTTCCAAAACCAAATCCGGAAATCCAAACTATAAGCAACATCCTTGTGTATTTTACACAACACTGTGCACGCCAAACGCCGCTCTGCTTTGAGTAAATCTTCCCGTTTTTATTTATCCCCTTGTGAAGCCGAAGTGTTCCTCCACTCCTGAGCACTTTAAAGAATAAATATTATTATTACCACAGCCCTGGCTGACTAGACTCAAGAGCTTTTCTGAACAACTTTCAATGCTACACATATCTCAACCTCTCTCCAAATGACAGACCTTGCTCAGTTTAGTCAACAAGCTCCTCTTTCACCTTGAGGTAGAGTTTGCAACAAACAAATTGCACAGGACACCAGATTAATGCTTCAGTTTTGCAAACAAAACACTGCAGGACCCTACGTGACCCAAGTGACAAGTGGCTGCTTGGCCAGTGCCAGCCGGACTGCCTCGGTGCTGCTGGCACAATGTCTGCAGTGCTGGCAGATGGGACAGGACTGGCAAGGCTGGGCCCCATCTGCTGGGACCCTCCCAGCCCCTTCTCCCCGTCCCCTTGCCCCCATGGCTGCCACCCACCATCGTGCAAGCCAAGGAGAAGCCGAGTCCTGCTAACTCCCTCCCAGGCCAGCAGGCCAGGCAATGCATGGGTGGCTGCATACCAACCCCATTGCAACGGGCCTTTGCCTCAGCAGCTTCCAAATAACTTACCATGAGAGCAAGGAGTGACTGGTACAGAAACCATCTATGTTTGTTCAAGGGCCTGACCCTCAGCACCTCCAACAGGTGCTCAGCACAACAGGATCAGGCCCCAAAGCCATCTGTTGTGACAATGCTAAGATTGCAGAGTGCTTTTGCTCCTCTAGCATTGCTTCCCTGTCAGTCATGGCTCATACTCTTTGTATTTGACTTATATTTTCTAGAGCCAAGAAGAAATCAATTGAAATTAATATTAGTGCTTAAGTAACTAGATACTGGTTTGATATTTGTTTAGGATTTTTTTGGTGTTTCTTTTTAAATCACGAGTCTCTTAACTCAGTTGTCCCTTTTTGGGTTTTTTTTGCACTTTGTACTCATCCATGTTGGAAGTATGCTAACTGCTTCCACAGTAGTAAGTGGTTTATAAGCAAAGCATAATTGATCTAAGCACTAGGTCTTCATTTGAAGTGATCTTATATTAACAAAAGCATCACCTTAGCATTATTCATCAGATGCATTTTTAGTACCAACACCTGTAACACATAAAATTATACTTCATCAATAATACTTTTTCAAGGGCTTTGAAGGGCTTCAAGAGAAAAATATAAGCATAAACAATTCCAGTGTCATTGACTAGTTCCTGTAAAATATTAAGCAGACTATTACACAAACTGGCCATTTTATGTTGAGTAATATGGAGCCAAAGACTCAGGTTATCTATACAGCATAGCATTGCTGAAGAAAAAAGAGCTACACTGATCTATCTCATAGGAGAAGATAATACCAATTGCTTAACCCCTTGAATGCTAAATATCTGCCTGAATATCAATGTTTAAAATTCTCATAAGTATAAATATGACAATTCAGAACTAGGGTGCAACATGAAGGTATTAACAATTTTTCTGTCAAACCTTCCCCATTTGAGGGCTTGTAATTTGTTGTGGGATGTAGGAAGAAGTTAGAAAGTTTTTGGCCAAGAATTCCCTTGGTTGCTCCGTGATGCACATGGTCACAACTAGACAGCTATGGCTTCACGTAGATTCCTACCAAGAGACACAGTAGAGCCTGGGACTCTATTTTCTGGAATTACAAGCTATGTGCAAAAAGTATGGATCTTTACAGCAGGAGTTATAATGATTGCTCTATCATCAATACTTGTGCATGATAACAGAAGAAGGGAAATGCAAGGACTTTACAGATAACACAGAGTCCTTGCTCAGATGACCCCGTCTTTTTATTTTTCACCGCCTGGAATCCATGTGAATGTAAGCATTTGGAAGAATTTGGCAATATGAAGTTTCCATCCTTGGACAAATCCATGAGGAAAAAAATCCTTGAAAGAAAATCTCATCCTCGTGTTTTCTCATTGCAGTTCTTGGTGATAAAAGTCTTTGTTTCAGCTTTAAAGTTTGCTATAGAATGGCTCTTTGAGTAACAGACTCCAAAGAACCTCCTTCTTTCCCCTCACCTTTAAAAATTATGAGAAGTAATACTTTGTTAAAAGATCTAAAGACTCATATTCACCTGCAGATAATATAACACCTTAGAAGTTTCTCAGTAATATATTGGCTAAAGAAAAAAGCTAAGGAGTTACTGCCTATCAAGTGAATTTTGGTTTAATTCAATTGCTGTTTGTGTATGACATCAGGATTGTGCCCCTCCACTGTCGCCTATACCTTCCCAGGTGGCCCAGGTGCTGCCCCATACCTTTGTGGGCTGTGTTCCCCCACACTGCAGCTTCCTTCTTCCAGTCCCTTTTCCTGCCATGCACCATGTGGGAACTCAGTTGCTAATGGTGCCTATCAGTAATTCCGTGGCTCCTCTTTTTCCTTCTTCTTTCCTACCTGCCGACCCCTCATCTCTTCAGAACTACCTTTCTCCCTGAAAGGTTTTGGCCTCTCCCACTGCTTTGTAATGCCTGTGCTCCTCACGTTCTGCCTTCTACTCTTGGCCACCCTCCTTCTGCCCCATGCATAAACCAGTCCTCTCAGGACTCCCCGAAGTGGGCACCTTACAACAGCAAGGCCTCCATATACCTCAGAGCCCTGCTTTCCTCCACGCTGTCCCTTCCTCCTGCTCATCCATTTAAAACAAACCTCTGAGCAGTCTTAAAATTTGGTGGAGATGTATTTTCCCTCCCTTTTCCAGTGGTTGTACTCACAATGCATGGCCAGGATCGTGACCCCACCATGCAAACCAAAGCTGACTTGCTGCCATAGCTACATTCCAAGTTTCTTCCTTCAAGGGGTTCACCTGTGACCCTGCTGTAGCTTGAGGTGACAGAGAAGATGACTGCTTACTTGGCTTCTCCCATTCAGTCACGGTCATCTTTCGTTTCTCCTAGTTTTTTTGAGGAGGCCTCCCAGAGTGGGTGGATCAGCCCAGCAAGTCAATGTAGGATATCGCTGTGGACTTGCTTCCTAGTTTCTTTTTGTTCTGCAAAACATAGTGATTCGGACACATATGGCAGAGCAAAATATAGAGAAATGGTCATGCCAGGGTTTCAGCTCCACTTCTGAACTACGCTGATTTTGTGCTGTTACATATCTAAGGCAGTCCTTACATAGACAGATAAATTTCCAGAATCCTCTTTGTTTCAAGAAGTTAACCTGTGTCCCAAAACAAAAGATAACAACTAGAGTAGTGGTTCTCAAATCAGGGGTCCAGCAAATGGGGGTGAAAGTTAAACAGAAATTCAGTAGCTAAGCAGGGATTTGCAAACAGGATTGGCTTTACGAGTCTGGATGTAAACCCAGACAAAGAAGTCCCCAGCAAATACACGTGGAATGCTAGAATAAATATCGAACTATGTGCTCCTAGGCCCAATAACACTATTTCACTTGTAGGGCACTTGAACTGCAGCAAGTAATAAGGAAATGTAGCTTGAACTAGAAAGAATAAATCACCTATTACAGCATATCTAATGCAATTCTGTTTAAAAGAAACAAACATGCCTGTGTTCTGTTGTGCTGTTATCTGGCTCTTCAGTATTTTTATTATGAAAATAACATAGGAGAGGATTCAGTCTATTTTTGCTTTCTGAGGTGGCTTGTAATAGTTGCACAGATGGGTAACACGAACTGCTCTCCATATTCAAGGGTATGGTTGATGCTTCAGGATAGCTACTGCGAGGGCCACCAAGGGCTCTCATCAGGGCACAGGATATGCCTTCTGCCTTGGTGACTTGGCCCCTCCATGCCTGTGTTGCCATCATGCTTATTTGAAAAAAACAGTTGCTAATTTAAAGGAATAAATTAATAAAAATATTTCAGCACGAGAAAATCAGTAAAATTTGCATTTGTTTGTATTTTCTGACGTACCAACAATCACCTGAATCACATAAAAGCCTTAATTCAGCGTGTACTTTTAAATATGTGGCTAAATTTAACCACAAAGCAGTTTCACTCAAGATGAAAATATTAACTTTGTTGATCTAAAGTAACTGCAAAATCTAGTACATAAAAACCAAATTTGTGAAAAGCAAGTTAACAGCTCCATGATTTCCAGGTGTTTGCTAGGCTTGTATAATTAAAAAATGCAACTGAGCTGCTTAATGGATAAGACAGTGCTTCCAGAGAAGATAAAATATACACCATCGCATTCATTACTGTTTGCTTTGTTTCACTCATTAAGTAAAGAATATATTGTTGTTTTAACCTTTGACTCTAAATCCTAGCTGCATTTCTGTAAAACAAAATGAATCAAAGATAGCTGCAGGTAACCAATCTCTTTAATTTGACATGTTCCAAAAACCTTTTATTCTGTTTAAATATGAGAATGTTGTACTTATTGCAAAGTATCCTGCATAATGCAGGTGCTCTGCTACAAAATTTTCTCTCTTCCTTGTAATTCAGTCATTCTAAATTTAAAATACCAGTATAGAGTACTAAAACCTCCAATTGAAGTTTAATATAAAAATATCAGCACAAAACTTCTTTTTAAAGTCTGTTTATTGTGAGCAACCCAAACGTCTGTTGAATTATTATTAGTTGTAGTATATTAATAGACTTTGCACCCCTAAAGTTACTAATTCATACCATCTCAGGTATTTTGATGAGATAAGAAATATTAAGTAAGAAAACAGTAGGTATTCAAAGGGTTAATTTGCTTAGAATAATAATACTACTACTACTAATAATAATAAATTAGTTTTTCGCATCTTCTTCAGTTCAAAATCCAGCTTTGAGACTGAGGAAGGCTTCCAAATCGCATCAATTTATTAAGAGTGGTCCTTTCAACCAGTAGCAGTTTGATTGCCAATGACACGAAGAATCTCTTTATGAATGCTTGGTTCCTGTGTATTTATACTTGTATCCCCAACTTGACCATCTTCATAACTAAAAAAAAAAATACAGAAAACAAAATCAAATTAGTGCTTTATTAATCAGCCTAAAACCATCCAAAGCACTCTTTCATTAAATAATCACAAGTGCTTATTCCATATGTTAACACGTTTCTATCAAAATGATCTGCAGCACTTCATCATTACATGCAGACCCTAAACTCTAGAGAGTGAAGGGTCGTAAGGCTCCCATTGTCCTTGAAACCTTTTGGCTGAATAAGCCACTAGGACCAAAAGGGGACAAGTTATAGGTAAGAGGAGAAGTGCCTGCATTATAGACAGGAAGCCCTTAATTAATTTCTCAGGGTTACAACGTACAGCCAAATAGAAACTATATTTTACAATCTATGGATAAACTTACTGTAATCATGTTAATGCTACAGAGTGCAGAAAATCAGTAACTCTCCATTCATGTATTCTATAACCAAACAACTACTAAACCATTCTCAACAGCTTATTCATACATTTTCGAACAAAAGTAAGCACAGAGGAAAATAAAAAATGAAGTGATACCCTAAAGAATAAGGAAGGAATGTCTTTTATCTACTTCAATTACAACTACTGAAGGGAGCATGGGGAAAAATATCTAGGAAGAACAGAAGTTGAATGTTAAAAGAAGCTTTGTACTCACACAAAGAAAAATCTTGTACACACGTGATCTGTATTGGGAACTACCCATATCTCCCCATGTTTGTGCAGATCGGATGAGGTTATCACTGTCAGGGAAAGAATAAATTTCATAGTGATGAAAACATGCCTGAAAAATATTGCTTTAAAATATTTGCTTTTTCATACACTTTAAATAGCCTTCTGGGAATTTTTAGTTTTCCACTGCATGTCTGTGGTGTGGTATATGCTCTAAGTTGACTGCTAATACAAATGGGGAGATGAACTTGATTCTTGTTTCCAAAATATGTTATATTTTCCAGAAAACACAGATTCTTGATGTATGGGAGACAGATGTTAATTGGAACGAAAAATGAAAAAGTATATTTACTAGAAATTGATTTTAAACAGCCAAAGGGCTGTTAAGGAGGATCTGAGTCAACTAATCAGCCTTTGGAACAGCAATATTTGTATTTGGTGATGCCCAAGTCAAAAAGATGTTAAAGATAAAGCTTGAAACTGAGAAATGATAAATATGGGATTTGCAATACTACCAAATATTTTAAAAAATTAAGCACAGCAATTATGACTCAATGAGATCACAAAGTTTGCCAAAACTTGCTCAATGTTTAGAAAACAGCAATGTATTTGATGATAAGCTGTTTACCAGCTGAATGAGGACAACATTTTTTTTTGCTTCAGAGACCAGCTTCAAGCAGGTAAAACTGCACTGAGGAAGGAAACTGAAGTGAAGAAAAGTGAAGAAAATTGACCAGAAAAGCTCATTTTTTTTCAAGTTTTTTTTGGAGCCAGCAGCAGTGCTGTGCCTGGCCTGGCAGCTGGTGGGAGGGCTCCTGACTCACCAGGGGCGGAGCTGACACTGCCTGCTCTTTATCTCTGGTGATTGACCTTGACCCATTTGCTGTGTGGATAAAGAGAGACCTGGGAGGGTGGGGACTAGTTCCCGTCCACACAACACAACACAGAAGGTGTGGAA
>NW_010134837.1:0-2069 GCF_000699245.1 Pterocles gutturalis
GGTGACACAGGCGGTCACGCCACTGGTGGCATCGGGTGGCTTCACCGCCCAGGGAGAGCGCTGAGCTGGGAAATCACTTCCCCGAGTTAATTCTGCACGAGGCAGCCTGGGTCTCCCAGCAGAGCCTCTCCAACCCCGGCGGTGTGGGGTGCTGAGCCCACCGGGGGTCTCAAACCTGCCGTCCCAAAGGGAAGGGCTCTCCCTGCCTCCTGCCAGCGGGAGGTTTGGGGTGATAATGGAGATGTCGTGTATCCCAGCATCCCATCCTGGCTTTGGGGTGATAATGGAGACGGCGTATCCCAGTATCCCATCCCAGTTTTGGGGTGATAACGGAGATGCTGTATCCCAGCATCCCATCCCGATTTTGGGGTGATAATGGGGATGCTGTGTATCCCAGCATCCTATCCCAGCTTTGGGGTGATAACGGACACGCTGTGTATCCCAGTATCCCATCCCAGCTTTGGGGTGATGATGGAGACATCATGTATCCCAGCATGGTTCGTGCAGGGCTGGAGGCACAGCAGCCCCACGGCCGGGTGTCGAAACCGCTCTCCCGGGAGCCGTAATAATTAACTGAGCGGATGCCTGGGAGTCAGGGGAGGGGAAAGATGCGCGTCCCAGATACAGCTCCAGAGCGGCTGCGCTGCAGAGCCTGGGGCTGCCAGCGGTCCCCTGCCAAGGACTGTCCCCAAAAACAAACTCTTTCAAGTTTTGGGGTGTTTTTGGAAGAAAAGTCCCGGCTGGGACTGCAGGTGTAGGGTGCAGCGCTGATGCCTGGGGAGCTCTGCTGCCCTGCGAGGTGGTGGCACGTTCAGGTGACAGCACGGCACAAGTGGTGGCACTGTGCCTGGCCCAAAGTGACGGTGGGGCTGGTCCTTCTCGGTCACCATCCAGACCCATCCCCGTCCCCCAGCCTTTGGTGGGGTTTGGGTCCCAGGGCCGTTATCCAGGGGAGCTGCAGGTGAAGCCACCAGATTTTAATTGTCCCCAAGTTGGTGATGGCAATGTCACCTTTTGGGCTGAGCAATTTCCCAGTGGATGCGATGGCCCATGGGGTGTTGCACGGGGGGGGACCACACGAGCATCCCCCTGGCTGGATGCACAAACACCCGGCATGACAAGGGTTAATGTGGGGAGGGGTTGGGAGGGGATAAACCCCCTGGGCTGGGGCTTTGCACCAATTACTCCTGGAGTGGGGATGAGGCTGGTAGGGGGGCAGCTTATCCCCAGGTGCCCGCTGTGAGGGTCTCTCATTGCGGCTTCTGGGCTGGTGGAGGGAGGGATGTGGTGTTGGAGGGGTCAGGTGCCCATCCAGCCCCATTCCCAGAGGGGTCGGGTGCCCATCCAGCCCCATTCCCACAGCCCAGACAGTCAGGAATCACCTGGGAGCCTCATCCTGCAGGAATCGGCTCTATCCTGGTGGGTTTCTCGGAGCTGAACCAAGCTGGGGAGGGAAGGTTTTACGTGCGGGAGCTGCTTCCCATCCAGCCCAGAGCCTCGCTCAAGCATCTTAATTGCTTTATGCCTTAGTTTCCCCTTCTATAATTTAGGGATAAGGCAACTTCCCCGCTCCCAGAGGGCTGCGAGCTTTAATTAAAGTTTGCAAAGTGCTTTGCAGTTGGTGAATGAAAGGCACCAGCTCGGTATTGTTCCCAAAATGCCCCAAAGCGAGGAAAGCAAATGGTTTGAGCCCAGGGCAGGGGGGTTATAACATATCCCGGTGCCATAAAGCGGCTGTTTGAATAAACTGAGCGTGCCTTGGAGTCACGGAATGTCGCGCTGCTCCGGCACCCGGCGAGGGGTTTGCTTACCCAGCGATGCAGCGAGGTGGGAACGCCGGCCTTTGGCTCGCTGCAAAGGCTCCAGGGCAGAAAGCGTGGGATGCAATGGGCGCTGAAGGAGAAGGGGATGAGGGTCCCAGGGGATGGGGTGCAGCAGCGGCTGCTGGAGGGGCTGCAGGTACCGTGATGCCCGCACCAGGGCAGTGCTGGGGCCAGGCCTATGTGGGGCTGGCAGTGGTGGGGGAGCAGTGGCACCCAGTGTCCTCGGGGCTGGGAAACCGGGTGGCA
>NW_010134838.1:0-12320 GCF_000699245.1 Pterocles gutturalis
CACTGCCGCCAGCACTGCCACCAGCACTGCCACCGTCACTGCAATGCACTGCCACCAGCACTGCCACCAGCACTGCACTTGTCCCATCAGTGCCCCCAGCGCTGCTCCAATCACTGCACTGCAGTGCTCCCCCTCCCCTGTAACTGCACCACTCTGATTCCCCCTCCTACCACTGCACCACGCTGCCCTCTTCCATCACTGCACTGCAACTCCCCCACTTCCAGTGGATGCAGGGCACTGCTCCGTTCACTGTCTTTAAATTGCAGCAGTGCTTCCCATCTCTCACTGGCACTTCCAAACCCATTTCAAAACCCCTGCAGTGCCTTCAGCCACTCCACACCGCCATCCCTTCCTCCAGGCATGACACTGCAGGACCCCTCCAGCCCCTGTACCGCTTGTCAAGCTCCACATCTTCTCATTGCTCCAACTGCAGCACTGCACTGCACTGCACAGCACTGCACCTTCCTCCAGCTGAGACACTTCTGAATCTTGCCGTCACTGCAGCCATGACACTGTACCACACCTTCCTCCTATCCACCTGCTGCATCCCAACAGCAGCATTGCATGCCCTAGCCTCTGGTCACTGCATCCCCCTTCAAATGCTGCACTGCCCAGCCTCCAAGCACTGCTTGAAACAGCCTCTAACCACTTCACTGCCCTGCCCAGCCACTACACAGAGCAGCCCTACCCCGTCTTGCTTCCAGTCACTGCACCATGCCACACAGTCCCGTTTAGCAGCCAGTCTCTGTCTTCACACTCTCCTCCAACTTCTGCAGATCCTCACACCACTGTGTACCCAACAAGGTCCTGCCCAGCCACTGCATGGCACTGCACCACCTCCGCAGGCTTCCTTCCCAGTGCTGCACAGCACCCACCACTGGACCACACCAGGCTGCACGGACCACATCAGCTGCCTTCCCACAGCACAGTGTCACACAGCCACACAGCTGCCACCGCTTCCATGCAATTCCCGTTATGTTACCACCTCCATCTTCTCACTGCAGAGCTGCCCTGTGAGCACGGCAGCGGTGGGGCCACCCACACCTCACCCTTCCCACAGCATTGCCCTCCTTGCCACTGGCCCCACAGCCTTGCTGGGGACCCCTAACACTCGTTAGGCACAGGGCAAGTGAGAAACACAAGTATAAGGCAGCACAGGGAGGGAATGATAAGCACTTGTTAGGGAAATTATTAGGTGGGGTCAGGAGTGAGGCCATGTGAAAGGAAAGAGATTGTAAGGAATAAACCTGCATCTTCAGGACAGCAAAGAAATCCATCAATTTCCTCTTTCCACCACCCATGAGTCACTGATAACACAAGGAAAACAAAAAGCCACGTGAGTTTAAGGGAAGCTGAGGAGGATCCCGTCCAGTGTGGTGGCAGTCCCTGCTGCAGGCAAGCCCAGGTGCCGCCACTGGCTGGCAGACGCTGCCTGTGCCGAGCACTGGCCAAGCCCGCTCCCGGCGCTCAGCAAGAGGCAGAGCCGACACAAGTCACATGGAGGTGTCGCAGGGGATCACAAAAACCCATTTTTGCAGCCAGAAACCCCTCTTTGTGTTCAGCATGAGTGGAGTCCACGCAAGCTGGCTGCGTGCTGTACCACTGGCACCAATACCCCCTGAGGAGGTGCATGGAGAGGGGCCACGACCACATCCACACAGCCCTGTCCATCTGCAGGTCTGCCCCCTCCACCGCTGCCTGCACCAACCCCCAGCTCCCCAGGATGGACCCACTGGGGATGCTGGTTGCTCTCACCCAGCAGAGGCAGCTCCCTTTCCTCTGGCTTCACGGTGAGCTGGTGGCTGGGGCTGGGCTGGGCAGCCTCCTCCACCGGCCCCCACTGAGCCGCCAGGCTCATTTCCTCCAATAACGACACCGACTCCTGCACTGCATCGTGTCTGGCTGGAGCCCAGTTTTGCTTCACAAATGCTTGCTCTGTGCCTGTTCCTCTCTTCGCCTCTTCATCCCCCTGTCTGCGTAAGCTGGTTCTCTGCTCCCTGCCTTGACCCCCTCTGTGCCCCAGCAACACGGAGCTGCCTGCGACACGTGCCACTGCCGCACCACATCTGCTCTGAACACCCTCAAACCCCCCCTAAACCACCCTGACTCTACCGCTTGCATGCTCAGAGTTTAAACCCCGCGGTCTGCAGGCACGGCGGGTGATCTGATTTTGATGATGAGATAAGCGGGGACCTACAGCATGAAGCCAGATAGCGACAAGGCTGGGGCTTGCTCCTGAGCCCGCGTTTGTCACCCGGGAAACTCTACCTCCTCTTATCAGGTGTCAGTGTACTGGAAAGAGGCCAGGATGAAGTCACGCTTCTTGCCAGCCTGGAAAAAAACTCAGGAGGCGAGTGCCGTGCATCTATGGAAATCAGGCACGAGCTCCTGGCAGCTGTCTAACGGCCACGAGATGAATTAAGGCGATGATTAGTGGAGTGATTTGGTTTGAGTAGCAGGGCTTTAGTCTGAACATGTTCCTACTTAGTTTACACGTTTCATTCGCAGGCAGATGTCAAGCTGGATGTTGCTAGGAGATAGACAGGAGGGGAATAATTAAGTCTGATTAAATCCTATCATATTGCCGTGCCACTTTCCAGAATGCTCCAGAGCTTTTCAAAGCCAAACTGACCAAATGAAAGGGCAAGAGCTACAGCCCATCCTGCTTGACACATCCCACTGGCTGACAACCCGCTTGAGCCCGTGGCTGCCTATGTATGTGCAGAGCATTTCCTGCAGCAATGCTGGCTGTGAGCTGGGGAAAAAAAAAGGCTCTGGCAGAGGGCATGGCTGGTGGCTGCGTTAGCAGGGAATTTGGGACAGTCAGGACGTGTTGGTGCCCAGAGCAGGTGGTTAGGCTTCCTACAGCCCACCTCCCTGCAACAAGCTTGCATGCTTCTTGGGGTGCTCATACCAGGCTAGACATAACCCTGTGCCCTTGTCATGTATGGCATGCCTGAGTCAAAGCTGTGCACAGGGCCAGGCACTGGTTCAGCCGCTCATGTCCCCATTGGGGCTTGGGCACGGGGTGGGGGGACTGTCAGCAAAGCATCCTCCTTCCCTTCCTCTGGAAGGAGCCTGGCTGAGGCATGCCAAAATTCCTCTGCAAACGCACCTCACGCGTGGTGCTGAGCACCACAGGGTGTTCCCTCTGAAATGATGCCTGCTTGCTTTTTTCTTTCATGGTGGCTGAGCTGTGCATTATACGGGGTGACACGTAAAGGTAAATTACAGCTACAGGTTCTTTTCTCATCAGTAAACAAAGTTATGCTGTAACTATCTGCATCAGTTGCCAAACACCCACACGTCAGCCTCAGCTCTCTCTACAGCGAGACTGCTAATCTCGTTTTGACTCTCTGCCCTATAGAAATTCTCATTCTAATACTCACACTGTAATCCTTCCACCAAATTACATGTCATCAAATCAGACTTCATACTAATTAACATAGTATTTTATCATTAATTAAATACCACTAAATACCACAGCAAAGATCTCTTTCCAGTAAAGGCTAGATAGAGATTACCTCTGCTGTGCACAGGCTCGGGCAATGCAATCTGGGCTGCAACACGCTTGTATTTTGGCTTTATCTCTGGCCAAATGTGCTTCATCTCACACACTCATTACATATTATTCTTAAATGCAGGCTCTGAGCTCTGAGCATGATCAGTCTGTGGACAGCACTTTACATTTCCGGTGCTCTGGCTACTCTAAGAACAGAAATGTTAAACAGCATTGTCAGCAGTCCCATAAAAAACAAGCTAAAACAAGCTGAACTTGGCTGAAACGTTCTGCCACCCTCCAGGTGCTTTCAACAGCAAAGATTCACACTTACCTCTACGGGCGCAGGTGAACACCCAGAGCCTGCCTGAATGGCTCCCTGTGCACGCTGCCTGCCCGGACCACGTTTCCCAGGGTCTTCCTCAGCTGAAATGATCCAATGGTCCTGCCTGACGAGTGCGAGCAGCCGGCCGGCACGCCACTCAGCAGTTCATCTCCTTGCGTTAATTCCAATACCCTGTGTTTGCTTCAGGCATATTTCCCCAGAAAGGAGGTAGGCTTGATTTGAAGACTAGCGTTGGAGACTCCCACCCTTCTGGGTCTGTTTCAGGAGTCCCTCACCCTCGTGTTCAGAAGAGCATCCCACATCCCCGCGTCTGGCTTCAGCTTGCAGACATACCGTTTTGTTCTGCCTTTTGCTCGATTAAAGAGCCTTTCAGAGCCTGGCATTTTCTCTTTGTGACACTACACATATGCTGCAAGCAAACCCCCTCTCATCCATCTTTCTGATAAGCTAAATATACTGAGTCGCTTAATTCTCTTACTGCCAGGCTTTTCCTCCCACCCTCAAGCCATTTTTTGCATTTCTGCTCTACTCAGCCTGATTTTCCTGAATCCTTTTCAAGACATAGAATCCCACAAGAAGCTCCCCCCCCCCAGTGCTTTGACACAGGGGTTAAATCTGCCTTTTCCTATTCTGTGCCTCAAAGGGCTGTGCTGCTCCTTTCTGCCATAGCATCAGAGCAACCATTCAGGCAGGATTGTCCCAGATCTTTTCCAGATCCGCTGCTGGCAGGTTAGATCTGCCTGGGCTGGCCAGTGCATGTCTCAGCTGCACATTCAGGACCCTGACAGGTGGTGTTGGGTGCTGGGGAACCCATCTGCTCCCACACATTTCCCTCGCCTGCTCCTTGTTCTGGGATCACGGATGTGGTAGCTGCCTCTCCAGCAGTGTCCCAGAGCAGTCTGCAAAGGTGGGCTTGCACCCACGGTGAGCAGAAGGTGGGCACCATGCCCGCAGGTCCTCAGGGGACCGAGAGACCGTCTGCAGGCAGAGTCCGGTGGGATTTCCCTCCGGCTGGCGGTTGTTTTACCCAGGCAGCTGGTGCCTCCTTTTCCCAGCACATTGCTCCAGGTGCACGTCACCTGTCCAAAGCTGCCCACACACCCCACCGCAGGGGAGAGGGGTGCCACTTTTTGGGGGCTTAGGAAGCTGAGCCTGGCAGGCAGGAGCAAGGTTTGCTGAACCCTGGTGAGCTCTCCAGGAGCAGATGTCCCGGCTCTCAGGAGGTGACTGTGTTGTGAAAGAGAGGAAAGCACAGAACGACTGGTGCCTGTTGGCGTTCAGGCTGGTTTGGGTGTGATGTCGGGGAAATATTTCACAATGCCTCTTGACATTTTACCCAACCTGCTCTCAGTGACAGCAGTCACTGAGGAATCTGGTGCGCTGCCCAGTTACTGGGCTGCACACCATGAAAACAGCTTCTCAAATATCATAAACTGGGTTGAGTTTCTGTCTTAATTCTGACCCTTAAAGAAACCAGCTCAAACAGTCTATTCAAAGGGTTTTCTTTCTCCCCAGCAGCCGCCTCAGTGAAGCATATTTGAGACCTGGGAGTGAAAGGGGGAACCTTTCCCAGCCCACACCGCCACTGGGTATCGCTTCCTCGCACCAGTGCTGCAGGAGCCTGGAAGGAGCCTGGCTCTGGCTGTGCCCATGCTGCCTCTCCGGGGCTGAGAGCATGCGACTGGATTGCCGCCCTTGAGTTTCTGAGGTGTCTGCTGGATAAACCTGAATGGCTGCAATGGCCATGAACCCCGATGAGCTCATCCCAAGCGCTCAAGCCAGCCCTTGCCCCATCCCCTTTCATGCTGTAAAAAAGGGGCAGGCAGGTACCGTCCAGCTGCTGCTTCCTCTGGAACGGGCGTGGCAGGACTGACCCAATCTCACGTGCTGTCACGGAGGGGAAGGAATTTGGCCCAGCAGTGGCACGAGGAGAGGCTGCAGCTCCCCAAACCAGCCCTGCGCATACCACAGGCCCAGGTAGTTCACAAACAACCTTTCCATGACATAATCATGGGCTCTCCTAAACACATGTTAATTTTTAACAAATACTCAGCTGACAGGGGAGCAGCATAATTCAGAGAGCCAAAGCACTGTGCAGCGAGAGCCAGCCTGCTGCTGGGGAGGTGGGAGCACAGCGAAGGGCACCCTGGGCTGCGTTACGCAGCACGGACCTCGCAGGAGAAGCTCCTCCTTGGGCAAAAGGAAAGGTCTGGCTGGTAAGAGCAGGAGCATCTATACACACACTTCAGCTTTTCCACTGCCATCAACCACATGGGATTTTAATTAGAAGTATGTACTACAAAGAATCAATAAGGCTCACGTCAGAGTAACAACTACGTGCATTGACAGCTATGTTTTGAGTTCTGTCAGCCAAGTTGTAATGGGGAGACACCAACAACAGGGAGTGTACCTAGTCCCCCCTCCCGACCCCCTGGGACCGTTTTCTGGCCCAGTGCCATTTAACAGTTTTTAAAATGAATTGCCTAGGTGACAAAATGAAGGCTTATATTTGTGGCTGATAAAATACCGAACAGGCAGTTTGCTGCTACAGCATGAGCTGAACAGCCTGATTAAACAATCTCAACCCACGACGCAGTAACAGGCTGCAAAGGAAGGTATGTGGGTACGGGGAGGACAGACTGTACTGCAGGGTGGAGGATGTCCTGGAAAGCAGGGTAGGGAGGAATTAAGAAAAAAAACAGCCAAAAAAAGAGAGCTGTCCCCACACAGGACTGCTGCTATGAGCTTGCATCGCAGCATCTTGGCTCCGAGAGCCAGAGGCGCATGGCAGGGATTTCCTAGCAGACACATGGCAGTGTTCGTGCTGCCCTACAGCTCCGGCAAAGCCAGCCCACGTCCAGTCCAGCTCTCCAAACTTCAAAATGGACACTGCACTGGTCCCAGCATCCACAGGACCACAGCCAGGCCAGCAGGTCAGGCTCATTTCCCACACACCACAGCTCAGAGGCAGCTGCAACCCACCCAGCCCAGCTGCAAGTACCCAGGGACAGAGCTCACCCTCTCTAGCAAAGCTCTCCCACCCTGTTCCCTCCTAGAAACTGACTCCCTGTGCCCCAGGGTAGGGAGTCTCAACTTTCTGTGTGACTATCACCTAAGCTACTGCTATGCCAGAGGAGGCTGGCAGGTCTGAAGAGCCAGGGAGAGGGGGCTGCTCAGGGCTGGAGCTCTCCGGGGCTCAGCGTCCAGTGGAGGGAGGTTGGCCCCTGCAGCAGGACTGGTGCTTCCAGCACAGGGACTGGGGAAGCTAACCACAGCGAGTTGTCTGTACCAAAGACATCCTTCCTGAGAGACCAGTTCCTGCTTGATGGGGTAGATTAGCACCTCTGATCTGTGCAGCCACTCACGTCCTGTGTTCAGAGTCCGGCACCTACAACCCACCTGGACTGGCATGTAAGCTCCAGCATGAAGCTGGGCAGAGGAGCCTGTCTCCTCTCTGATTCAGCCATAGGCCTGGGCATGGCTGGGAGCATTGTGCTCTTCTCTCTCTGCCAGCACCCAGGACACTGCCATAGCTTGGCGCTATCACCTCCCAGCAGAAATGTGCTTCATGCTGGGCATCCCTGGCAGTGCTGGAGGACCAGCTGCAGATGAACCTGGCCAAGGGGGACAGCCTCCTTCCCCAGACCTCCTGCCCTCCTCGCTCCAACAGGTCCATGTCCTTCCTGTGCTCAGGACCCCAGAGCTGGATGCAGCACTGTAGGTGGGGTCTCTTGAGACCGGAGTAGGGGGGCCGAATCATCTCCCTCAACCTGCTGGTCACGCTTCTGTTGATGCAGCCCAGGACACAGTTGGCTTTCTGGGCTGCAGGTGCACGTTGCAGGCTCCCTTTCTCCATAACACTTTCCTGAGCCTCGGGCCCCACAGAAGAGAAAAGCTTCTCAGCCAAAGGGGATCCCTATTTCTGCAACAGCGAGTGACCACGTGCAGCATGTCACTGCCCACGCTTCAGTCCCACAGCATCATCTGCTCAGATTCTGCCCTCCTTCACAAGCTGGGAAACACCCTCGAGCTCAGGAGCTGGTGAGATCTGGGGGATTCATCAACCTGCTCTCCGAGCAGTGAAGCTGTGCAAGTCCAGAAGGAGAAGGATGGAAGTATCCTGCCCCAGCGCCTGCTCCCAGCAAGCCCCCAGCCCCAGAGCAGGGGCAGCGCTGCCTTTTCTGAGGAAGGACGGAGGCTGTACATCAACTCCCCGAGCAGCCTTGCTGGGGGCCCACGCTCCTCCCATCGCACCCGGCAGCTGGGGCTGGGAGAGGCATCTTGCAGTGCGGATGCAGAGCGAGCCTGTCATCTCTGCCTCCTCAGCCCAGCCAGGCCTAAAAATATCCTGGGAGTGGGCCGATGGCGATTGCGCTACAGTCTCCATTACACGGATAGAAATGGCTGGTCCCTGCCAGAGCGCCTGGGGCAGCGCCAGTCCCCTGGCACAAGGTGCTGGGACGCGGTGCTGAGCCTCGCTAATCCCCACAGCAGAGGCATGCCAGAGACAGTGCCCGGTGCAGAGCATCCCTGCCAGGCACAGCACCGCGGCTGGGGCTGTCCTGGCTGGGGGAGACCCGCAGCTCCACAGGGATCATCCTCCTGGGTGGGTGCACAGGACTGAGCAGCCTGGGGAGAAGTAACAGGGGATTTCACAGCCTGCTGCCAGGATCCCCTAACAGTGATGAAACGGGGTGCTGCCCTGTGATAAGGCAAAAGTGCCCCCAGGCAGCCAAGTTGACAGCACTGGGTGTGCAAGCGCAGTGGGGACAAGGAGCTGGAGGGCAAGGTGGCAGAGCAGCAGCAGCACGAAGGCAGGTTCAGCCCTCGAGAGAAGCTGAA
Organism: Pterocles gutturalis; assembly: GCF_000699245.1. Taxonomy (NCBI): domain Eukaryota; kingdom Metazoa; phylum Chordata; class Aves; order Pterocliformes; family Pteroclidae; genus Pterocles; species Pterocles gutturalis. Next base: position 8,688 of record NW_010134838.1, read on the forward strand.
GAAGCAGAAGAACACATCTGAGCTCGCAGCCCAGCTGGGCAGAGGGCTGGCATTATGCCCTGCAACACACAAGCCAAGGGCAAAGCTGTCAGCTTCTCCCTCCCATCCCTGCACATCCTAAATCTGCAGGGCCTGACAGCAAACAGGGCTGCTGGTGCTGAGCCTTGGGCAACTGTCCACTCGATAAACCCAAGTGAGTGGGAAAAGGAGCAGAGATGTTGCTGGAGGAGCCAGGAGGGACGCACCAGCTCTTGTAGGAATGGCTTACAGGATAAGAACACAAATCCAGCCCCAATCAGACACTCTGGTTCTGGCACAGCCCCATGGCTGGCAGGCAGAGCATGTGGAGATGCTGGCAGGTCAGGGCAGGACGAAAGGCTGCTTGGGGAAGGCAAGCACAGCCCCATCAGCACTGCCTGACACATGGGGCAGGTTCACCACCGCATTCCCCTACCACCTCAGCATTCACAGGAGAGCTACCGCCCAGAAAGAGCCCATTCTTGGGTCAGAGCACACTACGGCAGGATAAACACTGGCCCCGCAGCACTACCTTTGCAAGAGGCTTCTTCAGAATCCAGCCCTATCTGGATAGGGACTATCCAGATATCAGAGCCCTGAGCAATCTCACCTGCTTCTTCTAGGGCTGTGGACAGGTTGTGTGGGGAGAGGGGCGAGACCAAAGCACCTCCGCGGTGCTGGCAGGGGCCAGCCATGGCCAGGCATCCATTCACTGGGAATGGAAAGGTCACCCCAGCAGGTACCAGGCATCTGCCACAATGGGCTGCACAAGGTCCCTTCTGGCCAGCAGCTCCTGGGGGAAGGACTGAGGTGCCCCAGCCTGCCAGGAGAAGGTGTGGAGAGCTGCTGTGGGAACTGAGGACAGCCCAGCTCCCAGGGATGTCCCCACAGCCCTGGCTCTGCACCTCTCACTGGGAACCAGTGGTGCAGCCTCAGCTCGCCCAGTGCAGGACTGGGAGCTGCTTGTTTGCGGAGTCTGCACAGCTGGGCAAGGAACTAATGCAGGTCCCCCAGGGCTGGCCCCATGAATTGATGGGGGCTGAGGGACATAGGCAGGCAGCAGGGACCTCCACCAACTGCCTCAAGCAGCATGGTCCAGGGCTGCAGTGCAGGAGCCCGGTTCCTGGGGAAAGACCCCCCAGCACAGTGGTGCCAAAGCAATGCCCCCCCACGCAGGCGAGAGAGGCCAGCCCAGAAAAGGCACGGCAGGGGGGCAGTGCAGACCCCACTCCACTGGGACCCCTTGAGTACAGCTTGTCTGAAGAAGCCCTGGGCTCAGCTGGAGAAGGTGAGGAGGGAGCAGTGCTCCCTCGAGCTGGCCCATCAGGTGCCGACGTGCCTGGCTCCCAGCCCAGCAGCTCGGAGCCGCACAGCTCCCATGAACGCTGTCTTTCTTTGCTCTGCTGCACAGCCCTTGGCAGCACCTCAGCCGCTCCGGCTGGGGAGGGAGAAGAGCCAGGGTCTGTTTTTCTGTCCCTTTCCCCTTGCCAGGCTCTGCACAGCACCGAGGGCCCGAGCTGGGGCCTCCCTGCTAGGCACAGCGCTGTAGCCCCCCGCTCCCATCAGGATCCAAGAGCGGCCTGCACCTCCAGCCAGCCAGAGAGCAGGGCTGGCCCCAGACCCCTGCAAGGATGGCCGAGGGTCCACACAGACCGCCCCGTGTAACCTCCCTGCAGGCAAGGGAGAAAGGCAGAACTAGAGGATCTACAGTCCCCACAGACACCAGCTGTTAAATGGTGTTTGGAAACATCTATCCAGCTGGAAATGGCAGAGCCAGAGAGGACTCGGGACAGACCCGTCTCTGGCTGCCAACACAACTGCTCCCTTCATCCCGCCCTGGCTCTGCCCGGCCTGGACAAGCAAAAGCTGCGTCCCTGCTGCCGAGCCAAGCAGCCTGGGCAGCTGCCCACTGCAGGTAACCACAGCTCCAACCAGACAGGTTGCTAAGCCCTTCAGTTGCTCCTCATCGCCAATTTCCTTGCTCTCAGCAGAATGGTCCTCTGTCTCCAGCAGCAGCAGCACACCAGCACCACTATTTTCCACAGAACTGGCTGCAAGAAATAGCTCTTCTGCACGTGCAACCTGCAGCCAGTCAGCACCCACCACCCACACTAAAGGCACTCATGTCCTGCACCCAGGACACTGTGTCACTCTTTTCTTAATTGCTTGTGGCTCTCAGTAATGGAGTTTGAGTTAACCTCTGTTGCAAGAACAGGCATGAAGCTTAACCCAAAGGTGCAGAGATACTGTATACAAGAGAAGCAGCAGCACTTAAGAAAATGAAAGACTCCAAGCATATTAACTAACATCAACTCACATCCACAACCATCTGATCCCCATGTCTGTGGCTTCTCTGGATGTCCATGGGTACAACACACCCCCTGCCTCCTTCAATTCAGCAAGACATACTGTAATGTGTCACAGTGCAGTCACAGGTATTGCCTGGACATGAGCCCGGCTGGTACAAATTCTTGAGCTGCAAAGACAGGTTTCTCATAATTCTATATGGAGGACTTCAGCCTGGGTATGAAAATATCCCAGCACACCAGGCACCCACCTTGCTTGCAGCCCGTAGGGGAGGCAGCTCTTCCTTCAGCCAGCAGTGTGGGAAAAGGTGAGAGCATCCCAGTTCCTGGGGTGTTGAGTCCTCTTGCAATGTGAGGGTCCCATGCTGGCTACGCCAAGCAGTGACTCAGGCGGGACTGACTTCCCCAGCTAAGGTGGAAGTGCCCAGACAGCAGGCCTGCTTCACTTCTCTCTTGCATAGTGTACCGAAGGTGTTCACAGCCCACTAGAACCATTCATAAAAGTGAGAATTTTTCTTAAACACAGAATTAGAGGCCAAGGACATCTCTTTTCAGGCTCTCCTACCTTCACGCAGTTTTATCTAGAAATTAACACACATACTATACCATTTTAATCTTTTCCCAGTACCATCCCACACATTTCCCTTGTTCACTAGGTGTTGTCAGAACAGTTTTGACTTCAGCACTGTCACATTACTCATGTTGCAGCAAGGAGGCTGAGGCAACGTTTCTGCATGGATCTGTCACAGGTTTCTCAAAAGATAGCAATCAGGTGAATGTTTCCCATTCCTCTGTAGACCATCCATCCTGGTGACGTCCAAGGAAACTACTGATACACACCCCTCAGCTATGCTCATTACTGGAACCAAGCAACAACACACTCACCCTACTTGAAGTGTTGCCCTCTATACTCATCCGAGGGAGAAATCTAGATCTGCTAAACAGCTCTAACAGCAAGGCAAAGAAATGAAGAATGATCATGGGAAAAGGGGGAAAAGGCTTATTTTAACTTTTAGCAATACCTCATGTTCATGTTGAACTTAAAATACTGCACACCTTACATTAACCTAAGTGCACACATTTGAAGGTTCTGTGCAATATCTACACATTTGCCAGGGAAAAGGAGATGTTAACATTTTCCCCAGCTATAAGAGCTGGCTCCAGGAATACCTGGCACTTTAGGCCCTAAAGATATGGGCTGAAGTAATAATACAATGAATAAGCAATTTACTCAAGGTCACTCAGTGTATCAGTAACAAAAAACCCTGAGCTAAGCTAGAAGAATCTCCTTCCCCTGACTGCCGGTTCA
>NW_010134838.1:12351-20396 GCF_000699245.1 Pterocles gutturalis
ACTGTGAAATCCAAGAGTCAACACCAAAGTAAAGAACAGAGCCGTGTGACTCTGCACCCAGGTAAGATTTTCTGATGACTCCTCTTCTGGCACTGCCACTCTCAGCTACAGAGGGAACCCAAGGCAAATAAGCTCTTACTGCAGATGTCTCAGGTCTGTACTTCAACAAGGAAGGATGAATCTGTGCCTCTGTCCCAGTTCTAGCTGAACAGCCATGCTGGACTGAGTCCTCAAACAACAGAACTCCGGTTAGCATCTCTGAAAGACACCTGAGAGCTCACTGGCTAAGCATTAAAGAGATGAGTACCAGAAAAGAATCAAGCTAATACAAAAATTAGAATAATGAGGAGACTTTCCAAGTTACATTGCTTTAGTTCTTAAAATTAGTCTACAGATTGTACATTTTCAAATTAGATTTATTACTTGAACAAATTGAAAACAATATACAGGCTACCAGAGTCTTGATTTCATCCCATGTTTGCATTAAAAAAAAAAACAAGCACAACTGCAGACATATCAGACAACAGGAGCCTAGTTAGAGAATGGAAGAACAGAGATGCATTGGAAGCCTTGGGACATGTGGCTACACTCCTCAAACAGTGCAGAATCAATTCAACCCAGCTCAAAAGACCAGGAAGAGAGAGGAGCAGGGAGAATGGGTCCTACTACTGATGGTACTGTCCCTGGTCATCTGAGGGGTCTGCTGATGGAGAAAGAGGTCTCCTAGAAGTCCAGCCACAGCCAGACACACTACTGCAATCAGGTGCTTTACAAAGAACAGTCACCTTTTTAAACCTTATAAAAAGTAATCACTGGCTTGCCAAGCTCATCCTGAATTAAGGGCAAGCCACTATTTGTTTATACTAAAAATGCTTTTTATGGGTCCAACCTGAACCAGTCACAGATGGAAGCTTCATGAAAAGTGAAGTGAGGAGGTCTACTGCCTGCAGCATCACATGCAATGTACCTAACAAAGGGCCATCAGAGCTCCCGCGGGGCATATCAAGCGTGATTTCCTACTGAACACATTCAAGAAGCACCTGCCTAGCTGATACGCTTGCCCTCACTGGAATAATGCTGTAACAGGGATAAACACACTTCCAAAAACAAACCACTCGAGAAATTATCAGTCAAGATCAAAGTATAGGTAACAGAAAGCATATGTACCTTTGACACAGCTGCTCTATAAAGAGCCTTTATTGCTACCTGTTATACTTCAAGCCATAAAACCAATTGGTTTTGCAAAGTCAAATAATATAGACTTCTCAAACATCAGGGTCACCAATTTTAAGTTCCCAGAGAGAAGCCAAAACTCAGTTCAATCACTGCAGTAGGTAAAGTATGCTCACAATTGAACAGGAAAATTGGGAAGGCCCTTTGTCTCAGAGTGCAGGATGGCAGCAGTTTCCAACACAGTGCAGCCAACTGACAAGTGCAAATCTGGAGCCTGTGGAAAACGCAGCACACAAAGCTCCTCTTCCGGAACAAATATTAGGCACAGGAGCTCTTGAAAGTCACTTGATAGTGTTAGAGGCAGGTGACAAAACCTGCTGCAGTTGAACAACAGCACTCTAAACAAATCCAGCTGTTTTATACTAGGTCATCATTTCAGGACGAAGCTCTTGAGCCAGTTGTTTGCAGCACAGGTAGCACGTGTCACCTAAAGGGTGTGTTTAATTTATATGGCAGTTTGGGAAGAAAGCCTGAACACAGGCACCTTTTCTCTGGAGGGAGAATGGCAGATGATAGGAAGAGTGTGTTTTTCAAAAATATACAGGTAGTGTTCAGCCTATGAGAAGTTAAAACCACATCTTAAGATACGCTGACAGAAAAGAGGCAAGTTTGTTAAGGCCCTGCCAGCTCTTCTCCACATTTGCTCACAGCACATCCCTTCAGAGAGGCTTACGTACAAGCGAAGACAACAAAGTGCAATTTCGTCCCCATTGCCTAGACCGGAGTAACTTCAGCTACTAGACTCCAGTCTTAACAGATCCTAGTTTTATCAAGCCAACTATCCCATTCATCAGAAAGTGATTTAATACCCTGAGACCAGGAGTTTTGGACACTGAGGGTGGGGGAAACACCCCGCAAAGGAAAGCCACTATCTCCTTTCAGAATCTGTTTATGCCTTCAAATACTAATGAATGAGGTATTCCACCACAAAAGTGGGACAGAATACCTCTATGCAAGACAGTGGTTGTGCAAATCTTTGCTACTCATATCAGTCTCCTGACCCTATAAAAATGTAGGGATAAGTAAGATTTTCTTTATAAAAGTTGCAGTTTATTTCTTTTCTGATCAAGAGTCGTATCACTACACAATACTACATTTTATTGCTAATCACAAATCGATGCACCGGGGTTTCAGAAGAGTTTGGTTTATAGCATTCCTATGTAACAAAAGGAAAAAAGTTACAAATCCAGACTTTGCAGACACATTGCCATGTCCCTATAGAAGCAGGGATGCGTTAGGTCTGTTTCACTAGAAGATTCTCCTCTTGAACTATTTCTGGAGAACATGTAATCATAACTTTCTCCAGCAGGAAAAGTCACCCCATCATTCCATGCAAAAAGAAGGTGGCCAATCTGCTCCATAGCCTAAAATCCCTTTCCTACAGAATGGGAAAGGAACATGTATTTACACAGCTCCTACTGTGGTGTGTTAATGCTTAAATTACTAGAAGCAAGTTGGCACATCTTCCAGGTACTACCCAGCTTAACTCGGCTTCCTTGTTGCTGGAGTAGTGAGTTCTCTCCAACACTACTGAGATGTGCCCTACTAATACTTTAGAAAAATGCTGTGGTAACCTTTGCCAGACAGCAACACAGCAGCATTCCTACTTCAGAAGAGCACTGCACAGCCTCTCAGTAATACATACAGTTCAGTGCATGCTTTATCTGTTTCAGACCCAACATCAGCCGTTGTAAGCAAAAGCCTGCGGCCACACAATACACAGTGCTGCCACAGAAGAGGTACTGCAGTGCTTCAGATACCGCTGCCCTGTGATCCCCAATACTGTGATGCTTGGATTTCAAGAAGGGAGAGTTAGGACTCTGTCCCTTTGGTCATTATTGCCTTAGAGGGGGTGTGGAGAAACTCAAAAGAAACTCTTTGGGAGCTGAATTCCTATTCTTGTTAGAAGGCTGCACTGCGCAGGGCTCCAGACAAATTTCATTGATTCTGAGGCACATACTATTGCAGTTAAACTTATAATTAAGTCAAAACAAGTATCAGAACAAAAATATTAAATGGAGGGTTAAATAAATTTGTCCTATAGGATTCAATTTCACATTTCACCTGGTCACACAAGCACTTCCCGTCTGCTTGGATCTGAACAGCCTACGCTCAACCCTCAGGACAGAGGTGCTGAGAGACAAGAGACTGAAGCTGCTTGCAACAAAAAGATGGATATAAATATAAAAAGAGGTTCCATTTCAAGCACCAGTAATACTGCCTGCTCAAGCCCAGGTGTGGACACCAGGGAGACTCCTAAAATCAGGAACATTACTCAATTAAAACAATAGACCATAGTATTCTGCAGCTGCCAAGATTCCTGGCTACAACTCCCAGAAGAGTTTGCCACCTGTCAAAATTGTCTCTAATAAAAAAGCAAGATGGCTCGACGAGATGAAAGCAATACCCCCAAGCTGGCTTATTCAGTAAGGACCCAACTTCAGACCAAGAGTCTGCAGGCATCAGCTTCAGCAAATGGGATCTGTCTCACTATCCAACAGCTGCCTTTCAGCTACTGCAGAGCATCAGCTTCTTAGCTTCCATAAAAAACAAAACAAAAACACCCTGGATTCAAAGCATCCAAGTATGGCCTGTTGTACTGGAGCATTTAAATCCTTGGGGGAGGTGGACATCTTCTTCCTCTGCCACAGGCAGTGTTTACTCCATGATGGCCCGGTACAACGCAGGTTCAATGTAATCTTCCCGGTAGCGTGAATTGATCACTCTTTGCCTCTTCCTCTCTTGTCTGACCTCCTTCTCTGCAAAGATCTCCATGAAGCGCATATCTGAAGCTATGGACTAAGAGGAAAAGCAGAATTAGTCACTAGAACAGAGATTAAATCCCTGCTTCCACATCCTCCTACTGTATGTAAGAAAGAACCAAGTCAGGACACTTGGGAATGGAACCTTCAGCCTTCTTCAAAAACTGACTGAACACAAGAAGAAGAATATTTAAGAAACTGGATTTAAAAGTCTGGAGATAAGTTTAAGCGAACTTTAATCAGAGATCTAAAGAACCATGGGTTTCAAATTTAACTGAGCAGCTAATTTAAGTTCACAGTCACTTTCATAAAGGTATAAACACACTCATCTGTTCCAATTTTCAAGAAGTCTAGTACATTTTGTGCCTTATGGAGCAGGCATGTTTAAACACCTCATCACAGGATTCAGCTGTGATGTGTTCTTAAAACTCTAACACCCTCTGTGCCTGCCAACAAGTTCTGCATTCGGGTGTGCACAATCACGCTGCAAAGCAAGATACCCTAGTATGCTGCCCATAGTTATAGTTGTCATAGTGGGAAGCATAAAGCAACAGAACAGGGACCCAAAGGGGCCGTGTGATCTCCATCCTTGGAGATAATCAAAACTTGACTGGAGAGAGCCCTGAGCAACCCTGCCTGACTTCAAAGTTACCCCTGCTTTCAACAGGTGACTGGCTACAGACACTTGCAGAGGTCCTTTCCCACCTGAATTATCTTACAATTTAAAAAATGCCCAGCTCTCTTGATGTCACTGTACTAAGAGCTTTTCAGAACAAAGGGTAAGTGAAGGAACTTGGCCTTTCTTTGCAGTGGGACCACACAATGCAACTTAGGAATACAGGCATGAAAGGGTATTAATGTGCTGTCCCAAACAGTGACTCTATGCTATAAATTCCCGTCTCTGCAGAAGGAGAATTCAAGTCTCTCCAGACAAAGACAGAACTTTGCTTTTGTAGCCTGATCAACTACCAAGCCTCACAATGACTGAGGAGCGCATCAGATTGTAATCTTTTGCTGCCATGTACACAGCTTGCTGTTGAAGGACAAATTAAGTTAGAATGAACTTCAGTAGATGTGTGCACCCATCTACCTACCAGCCTTGACTTCACTCTCTTAGGAAGCTCCTCGTCAAGAGTATACACATCATCCCTTTTTACCATCAGCTGTGACCCATCTTCAAATTCCACCTAGAAGAAAAACAGAAGTTGTTCTGCTAGAAGTCTCAGAAGTTAGAACCCTCCCACAGCTACCCAGAGCTTGCCTTCTCCTCCCCACAGAGACCTCTCATGAAATAATCTACCACTTGAATTTTATAAGCTACAAATGCAAGTATGCACACTGCAACAGACTTTAACCAAAACCTCACCGATCCCATGACAGTAAAAGTAGCCCAGCAAGTTTTGGGATATTCTTGTAACATCTGACATGACAGCCTAGCTGGTCACTTTAATACAGCCTGAACATTCATCCTTTTGGAAGTGTGCAAGGCATGATGCACTCTCAAATAGAGAAAAGCAAAACCAAACTTATTTTAAGTAGTTTAAGCTACAGGAACAGATTCTGCTGAAGAACCGCAGACCAGCAATTTTTTAGAAACTGCCACTTTCAAGCAGATAGCCAGACAGAAGTAGAACTGCAAACAACCACTTTGCTCTTATGCTGTTACCAGCATCTGGCATTGCTGACACCACTGAGTAACTTCCCCTGAAGTGCTTAAGCGTGACTCCCCTATAGCTCTGCTGGCTTTGAGAACAGCCCTGTTAACACAATCAACTTTTACAAATGATGAATTTTCAAACAATTCTGTACCTGGTACATCTGGATGGCATGTGATGCGACAAACTTGGCTCCATAAACTTGTCCATCTGTCCATCTCACCTGCACAACTTCCCCTTCAGCAGGGGGACCTAACTGAAGACAGTCTCGACTCTACAACATAAAGGAGGAAGGTGGGAGAGACAAGAAGTGTAAGGAGCTTCCTTATGTGAAGATTCAGCAAACCACAGGGGAACCCATCCCAGTCACATTGTACACCACCCCAACAATTACTCCATTTGAGGGATGGAGAACTAGGCTGAGAGACATCCACCTATGTCATCTGTATTTAAATCCCAACAGTGAGCCCAACTTCAAAGTACTTCATGCAGCAATGGTATGCAAGTACCAGCAAGTTTTCCTTCAGACCTACCACTGCTAAACAGCCAAAGACTAGCTGCGCTCCCTGTTACACCTGTTCCTGTGTGCCCTCAGTTAAGTCAGTCTCGTGTAACACCCCTAAGGCCATCTTGCAGCACACCTCAGCCACAACATGCAACACGGCCTAGAGTTGGAACAATTACGAAATCCCGTGGTGTGCCTGCTCTGCAGCAGCAAGAACTGTGTCCTGTGCCCTCTACCGGATCCAGACTCCTACTGCATGACATACCACAATGTCCTCTGGATACAGGTTATCACTGAAGGAACCATCATCGAAGTTGACCTCGTAAAAAGTCTCCTTTGCAAGGCTGACCACTTCACATTGATAGAAGCGACCATTCTTGTGCTTGCTGATGACTATCTGTCCAGGCGACAGATCCTGGAGTGCAGCCTTAGCTCGCTGAGAAGAGAAAAATCACTTTTTACACAATGACTCAAAGAATGTGCTGAGGACCACAGCTCCGGTGCTGGCAGACAAGGAAGCAAAATATTTTAGTTGAGTACCTCTTGTGTAGACATAATCATCAGCTTTTTCAGAAAATTTACCTCTGATATTTCAAATGCTTCAAGCCTAATCTGTTAGATACTGCTGTCCTGAATTTATGTAGTAAATTAAGCTTTCATTCTTCAGAGCAATGAAAAGCCTTTGCAGTAAATATTGTCTAATAGACTACTGTGGTTTTGATGGCTAAAAGAAGTAATGGGAACTTCAGAAACTAGTCAATCACTTAAACATGAAATTCTGTGACCACTCATTCAGCCTGCTGGGGTCCCAGCACTAACTCCTGCATGCTAAATATTATATTACAGCATAAACCCCACTATTATTCCTCAATACAACAGCCACAGGAGGGATGTAATGCTCTCAGTCTCCTGGGCTGCAAACCAAAATACAACAAAGAACCCAAGATCACTCAGAGCAACAGCAAGGGTTTGATCAGAATCCAGGACCAACACCGTTAGATTATACCAAAAATTCTCAAAGAGCCAAACCTTCAATGAAGTTTTAAAAGAATTGCACAATCTAAAAACTTTTCAGTCCCCTCAAGATATTGCAGTTCAAATCCTGGGCATTACACACCTACTCACCTCTGCCTGAGATGGAATCTTATGCCTGAAGCAGGTAATGAAGACAACAAACGGCCAGTCATCAGGCTGCATCATGACTCCTGCTGCTTGTGCACAGCTGACATGAAAGGATGTGGGACACCGACCATGTGAGCACTGTACACAGCAACCTGCAATTCTCTTTCTTCTTTTTTTGCAGAAAATGCATTTCTGTGGACAGAAAACTAGAGGTTATTGGTTGGCACTAGCTTTTATGACCCACAAAGGGCTAGCTGGTCTAAGTGTCTGATACCGTGTAATTTACTCCCTTTGAGAGCACTTTACTTTCTGATTAAAAAGAAGCAGAAAGCTACCAGTTTTAGTTTATGACAAAGCAATAATTCATAAATTTAAAGTAACCCCATAGGCAAAAAATGTACACAAAATATCTACCAGCTCAACATGCACAAAGCATGTGACCCATGTGATGCTAACAACAGGAGACCCTGGATTAAATCAGTCTACAGTGGTCCAAAGTCAACAAGGCATTTCAGCCTATCAGGTTATATAGAGATGAGCAACAAGATTAGAATAATAGGCAAAGACCAGAGACCAAAAAAACCAAAACCCCAAACCACTGAAGTAACAGTTTAAATTGTATCACTACTACCAGTGACCCAGTTACACTTCAGTTAGGCCTGATGGGCGCTGTAGGAAAATAATGTTATCTGTAATGCACTAGCATATGCAAAGCAGTTAAAAAATCACCTTTCCCCTCAACACTGAGCTATTAGAAGAGTTAAGAAC
>NW_010134838.1:20427-37177 GCF_000699245.1 Pterocles gutturalis
ATTCACCCCTCATACAAATGTCTCACATATCCTGAAGCATCTCAGTGCTCAACAGCGTCAGTAAAGCAAGTCAAATACTAGGGATTAGAACAACAACAAACAAAGCAAACGGTCACCATTACACCACTCTATAAAGGTCATTTGCCACATACTGAAAACTGTGCTCCCCTTGCTGGCTCCTCATCTGTATAAGCAAGGTTTGAAAAAATGTCAAGGGAGCCAACTGCCATTTTCCATACAAAGAACAGAGTAGATTGAATTCTTCAGTCTGGAGAGGACATGACTTAGGCTGGGAGGGATAAGCAAAATTTCCCAGATCCTGAATGGACTGGAGAGACACTTTGAATCCTCACCAGTGAAGCACTGGGGATTCTTACCAGTCTGAAACGTTGCAGGGGTATTTTGCCAACATCTACAGGACTCCGCTCTGCAATGTTCACAAATTTTGCCTCCAGTACAGCTACAGCACACATCACATGAACCCACCTGTCAGGACAGAAGAGAGGAAAAAAATTAATATGCATTAGGCTGACAGAGAATGCTTGGGAGTTTAAGTAAATATGATTCTGTTGAAATTTGCCATGATAAATAGTCTTTGAGAACTGGCAGTGTTTTCTTCCTTCCTACTGCTAGTAACAGGGCACACGCGGCAAAACCAAGACTTCTTCGTACTTCCAGTCTACTACTAACAGGCTTAACAGGAGAGCAATTTAGTGTGGCTTGTGCTGGGTGCATACCTGCATTACAAAAATCCACCTGATAGATTTATTCCTTCACAAACCTGTCCCATAGCAACTGCTCAGTCACTACTGGATTACTTTTAAGACTGCAACCAAGAGGTTGAGGCTCCATACAACACCCACAAAATTTTTGGAGGACAAGTTTCAGTCACTCCACGGTGCTACATGGTCTGTCCCACTGTTATTTTGCATCCCACCACATCAAAGGACTCAGGACAACAAGTAGTTGCATGCCGTACACTTGCTGCAGAGGCACCCTGAACTTCAATGTTGTAGTGCTTAAAGGTATGGTTGTCCTGTGTCTCCATCACCACCACACATTACATAGAGAAATCAAAATCCTCTGGGAGAACGTAAAAAGAGATACTATTTCATCAGGAACCTTGTTTTTATGTAGTACATTATACCTCTGCAAATTACACCCCTGCACTATAAAATGCAAAGCAATTAACAGCTGTTATCAACAGATTGAGAGTGAGGCATTACCTGAAGAGATGATGATTGCTGCATGTGAACGCAATGAACACACTTTACCACAGCCCCCCACAGTAACACAAAACGTGAAAGGTGGTGTTGGGCACTCCATTACACCAAACGCAGATGTTGGCTTCATTAGCTTACCCTCAGCTACTTAGGAATTGAGCTTCTCCCTTAACGTCAAAAAAGCTGGAACACTCACTTGTCATCATTGGCTCTCTGCAGCGCTCCTCCTCGTAACGAACACAAACAGCAGTCCTGGCACAAAGAAGAAAGCACAGCTGAAAGAGTGAAGTCCAGAGCGGTACACTTGCTTCAGAACTTCCTCCTCAAAATGCATAATCCAGAGGAAGAAAATGGTTTCACTTTCAGAAGAGAGCTAACTACCCTGTACAGATCAGCCCTTTAGCTCTCAAAAGCTGCTGCCCTTAGGGCAACAAACATAGACTCCAAGTCCATTCAAGACAAGCAGACCTACCACTGAAGAATTGTTCAACTTGTTTGTTACGGGTTCCTTCACAACCACAATACCCTATTATCCTTTGAGGATGTGTAAAAGGATCTGGAACAAACAGCAGCAAATACAACTCACAAGGCTGACCCGTTCTGCTGATCTAGAGCCTATACAGCTTTCTGAGAGAATGCCAGTCCTCTTGCCTTCTTCACATGTGCACACCTCCCTAGTTATTAACAGAAGTTACTTCCTACTTTAGAAACAGTAGCTACCATAAATTAGGGCAGACAACGGAGCTATTCCCACATTCATGCAGAACACCATCTCTATGACTCAAGTGAGCACAGCAGCTCTGCACTAGTTAAAAGGATTATATCACTATGGCTTAAAAGAACCAAAATACAACAGACTGGCTCCTAAACATTCTCTAAATCGCCTTATTTTCACAGTAGAGAATGAAAAAAAACCCAGAACACCATGGAAGTGTAAGTTCCCGATGTACCAGACTCCATCTGTGAGAATCTTATGAGAAACTTTACCTCTTCTAAGGCATTTTCTGTACACCTGGAGCACATCCAGTCTTCTGTGGCCTTGTCAGGGGATACACCATAACAACCTAGAACAGACACACCTCACTTAAGAGCTTACCTAAACTCAGACCTAGTCCCCTAGGGCCCAGAAGTAAAGCAGGAATTAAAATCAACAAGCCTAAGGATGATGCCTTATATTTCAAGTTATCCATGCAACCAACTCTATATTTCAACAGCCAGCACTCAAGTATATACTGTTCAGATAAGAGCTCAACTAGATCTATTTGTATATTAAAGAGACTAGTAGAGGCTTGCTATGACGTACACACTTATTACAGAAAACATTAGAGTTCAGGGTTAAGTCTAGACGCACTCACTTGCATGAACACAGACATGGCAGTTCTTGCAGGTGATGAGTACGCTGGTTCCATCTTCCTCTAAGTAGGGGGTGGAAAGATTGAGGTCAGTGCTGCAGCCAGTTGTAGTAAAGCACATTTCAGGAATCAGGGGTTTGGTTCGGATCTTCCCATCCCCAGCAGCTGGAGTTACTCCAGAGTTTTGACTGTTGCCTCCACACTCTGCCTGTAACAGAAGGATAGGAAATTTAAGTTTTACAAGTAAAACCACCTCACATCATCTTTACTCACACATCATTCCATACATAAATCCAGTTTAAAGAAAGAATGAAGGTGCTGAAAGATTAAGGAGTTAGTAGGTTAGGTGAAAATATAGTTACTTTATAAAATCCTCAGCTACTGCAGCTTCAGAATGAAATAATTTTCTACCCAAATGGCTAAAGTTAAGATGTGAACTACAACCCTCTAGTGTGCAACAAGATACACAAACTGCATCTCTTCTGACAGAGGAGATGGAATCACCAAGCCCTCCTCATGCTCTACTGGCAATACCTCTGCTGCCTCCCCCCATCCCCTAATATAGAGGATCATAACACTGCTATCCATCACTGTACATTTATCTTACCTCAGCATGGGAGGATTGTAATCACACAAATAGATAGCTACTGCAAACCTCATTATTTCTTCCTAGTGTAGTTCTGAACAAGTCTAATGGGCTTCAAAACTAATTTGTTCCTGGGAAATAAGCAGACTAAAAATGCAGTTTCCCAGTTAAAGCTCAGGAGACTTTCAGGCTCATCTTTTGCAATTTATTCATCTAAACCAGTATCAAACCAAACAGCAATTACATGTAAAGTTTACAGAGATATGCTTCCATCCAAGTTACCCTTCTTAACAGCTAAACAGAAATGAATTGTTCTCTTTGAAAAAATGTTTCAAGTTATCCTTTGTATTTCATAAGCCACCACAAAAGTAGCTTGCCTAATCTTTTAAAAATATTATTAACAGAAACTGCAGTAGCAGAACGAAGCTGCACTGCATCTTACAGTGCATCAAAAGGTAGGAAAAAAAGAGTCCAGGTAAGGATCACAGTTGGAACAGAAATTACATGTTTTCAACAAGTCTTGCTTATTCAGATTCTGTAAAACGTACTGACCTCCACTGAACACTGCACATCAAGCAAAAGACTAAATGACTGAGGGAAACCTATAACAAAGCTGAAGAAAATCAGACTTTTCTTTTTTCCAAGCAGCTAGATACTTTTCTTCTTCACAAAGTGAAAGCGAATATTTGTCTGGCATTTTGTGCCAATTTTTTATTTGAATGGGTAAATGAAGCGAGTTCCCAGACTTGCTATAGACTTTCTGAAGTTGGAACAAAGACCCTAACCACAGCTCAAATCTTGGAAGAGTTTCTCCTTCACTGACTGCTGTAGACAGACACTTGAAAACCTGCAGCTAGAGTTTTCTGCTTAATAGCATTTAAAACTCAAAAAAAGAAGCTAACAGAACTTAAACTTCCCTCAAATTATTAATTTCATATGCCGTCAACACTAGTGAAATCCCCATGTACTATGCAGCTTCTATGTAGAATTTCTAGTCCTAAGAAGAACCTACTCTCAGCAAGATGAAACAGAAACTTTGGTCTATGGTTTTCATGGAAATTAGGAACTAAATGCAACATAAACTCTCAAGAAAAATTTGAGGTCTTTACTTCCAAAACTGTGGTGAACATGTGTCTACCGCCACCATCATCATATAGTCATCTCAAATGAATCAAATATGCTTAGCATACCAGAAGGGACAAACTATCCATAAGTTGCAGGTGGAACATGCAATCAGACAGTATTCAAGCTACCCTAAAATTACTTAGCTCAGGCACAGCAAAAAATGCTGTGTGGGATTCCTGCCTAAGCATTTAGCCAACGGGACAAAGAGGTTCTGCAGCTCATCCCAAGCTACGCATTGCTACAGCCACACTTCAGTAAAGCACATTTTCATTTGCCATAGCTACTGTCAATATGGACATACTTCAAGAAAAGACAGCTTTCTATCTATGCCATCCATAAACACAACCCTAAATCATTTTAAGTAAAAGGTTTTTTCCTGGCCAGCTCCCTAAAGACCATGTGCCATGAGTGGACTTCTAAGTGTTTTTTAAAAAATTGTAGAAGTGAAGGTGTCAGTCTGGAAAAGACACACGGGATTTTATCGTCAGCTCCAGCAACATTCATGTTCCATTCTGTGGTTCTGGCAAAAGCCACAGATCACAAAAGCTTCTGCTGAAGAGTAGAGCTGAATCACAGGTGTGCTGCGGTTCACCCAGTTGTGCTCTCCTTCCCAGTTCCTTGGGAAGATTGCAACACTGATACAGCTTTTGTTAACGGGCAATACGCAAACTGACATTTTTAGAACTATGCATCACAGCAGCAACCTACTCAGTCATCTCTATAACAACATTAACAGGCTTGGTTTACGTACCTGATACGTCTGGAAGAGCATACAAACAGCACAGTAAGGAGGCTGCTGAGCCATGGTTCGATTGTACTCTTTTTCGGCCTCAAAATTCGGTGGCCGATTCTGCCACAGCTGGCTAAGCGGCTTGGCCCATGCTTCTGTCTCCTCAGCCTCATCTTCAGGAGTTAGTTGCTCTGATGCCTCTGCCAATGAGAGATCATTAACTCAGCGACTGTGTGTCCTTTTGTAGATAGCCTTCTTGCAAATGAAACTAGATAAGGCAAGAAGTTGTGAATGGAGATGACAGAAGGATGCCAGAAATCAAATTTACAGAAGAGTGATGGGAGTTAGTACCTTGGGCTCCTTTTTAAGAAGCTTCTATGAATCAAGCAACTGTGCAGACACGAGTGAGGCTTATTGGGTGAGAACAGCACCAGCTCCCAGTTACGTCAAGACTAAGGCTGTCAGCCAAGGAATCTGGGGTTTGGTTTTTTTAAAATCATGAATATTTGCATCAATTTCTGGAATGCTCTAAGGCAGATGCAATTATGCAACAGTCTCTGGTACTGGTTTAATCTTCATTTCAGAGTTGTGACTTTCCAGAGAATGGAACAGGAAAGAAAGAAGACACCATTTAAGACAAAAGTTTAATGATGCAAGCACCAAAAAAATGGTCTAAGCACCTCGTTCAGGATGCAGAGGTGTAACCCTGCTGACTCCTCTTTATTGACAGTTACTTATGGGAATATCCCAAACTGTCCACAGAAGCTGAGACCCTCTCTACAGTTTCCTAAAGAGCACAAGGCTTACTTACCATCATCACTAATGCAGTCCTTAACCAAGAGTGGGTGATGGCGTGGGAGCTTGCTCAATGGCTGGCGACGACCCTTGGACTTCTTACTCTCCTTCATTGATCTTATGTACTCCTTTGCTACCTGGACAAGGACAAGCAATTCAGCAGACAATTAGCATGTGTCCTTTTGACATTATTTTAAAATGAATTTATTTTGTACTTAAACCTCCAAAAAATACACATCCTTCCATGATTTTATTTGTAACAAACTAACTTCAGCTCTACACTAGCTAAGTTTTTGAAAGAACTGCTTGCAGCACTTTTGCTAGGGAAAATCAGATAGAGCTGTAGTAGCTCAGGTGAGTCATTAGAATGCAGACTTTTCACAGGTCCTAGCATAGCCTTCATGCAGGTCTGTTTATGTAAGAATCGTGTAAAAGACAGACACAAAGAAAGACAAGTTGAATAGTTCAGCTTAGACAGCCCACATATTCTAGAGAAATCCTCAGTTTGTATGCCAACTTAAAAATTCCAAATTTAGAAAATAATAATTAAAAAAAAATAGAGAGTACATTGGCATCTCAAACTACCAGGCTTATTTTAAATGAAGGGAACTTTCACCCTCTCTGCTTACTACTTGCATTGATGTCGTGCTAGACGGACTTGAAGAAGGCAAATACAACAACAGTTATTTCCTCTTCCCTTAGCCTTATGCAAAAAAAAGTGACACTGACAAAATTATCACTAACCTGACAAGCAAGGCAATAAAGGCAATGATTTTAAGAGCCCAGGAAGTCTCTCAGTAGATAAGACGACCTCCCCTTTTTTTAAAATCTGTTATTCCTCTAAGAGCAGAAGCAAATATTAAATGCATCTTACATCTTTTAAAATCTCTTCTTTTCACAAAAGAAGCCAGAAGAGAGCATAACAATCATTATCTCTGATCTTCTACATAGATTTGGATACAAGACTTCTAAGAAACAGAAACACTTTTATTCAAATGGAAATTAGCATTCCAAGTTACCATCTGATGGATTATTTGTTTTGAAATACACCATACTGGGGAAAACAATCTACATTCAAAATTTCACTTTTCCATTTATGGAGTATGCAATGGAGACATCAGTATCAGCAACAGAATTTCTTTAGTTTAAATACCCATGAGAACTCTTTGTCAGTTTCAGCTTAATTATCAACAGATTCACCCACTGGTTGTTCTGCTTCTGTAACTCCTGAATTTCAAAGACATTATCATTATTGGTCTCCCCCCCCTAAACATAAAGAGGGAAACAAAATAATTTGAAAAGACACCCCCAGGTAAGATTTTAACTACTGTAGCCTTCTCTTGGGTTGTCCAATAAAACATTCATTGTCAGTTCTTAAACACTCACGATTTACATTCTTCCAAACAATAATTTTTGTTCCATCATTTCTTTTTTTAAAAGGGGGACACAGAGGTACACCTGCATGCAATTTTATATTTAAAAAAACCCTCAAACACATGAATGTGTTTGTAATGAAGGCTGCACTGAACTAAATTCATTTTAAGTACCAACAGGTGTCTCTTGCTATAAAAATACATGAATCAGCCTGTAACACTACCATGTCAAAACCATCATGCTACCTTTTCCCTTAAAAAAATTAAATAATTTAGAGAAGTTCTCAAAACAAGGGATCTCCTTGTTTTCTAGAAGTATAAGAATTCAATTTAACTCGTTTGTTTAACAAAATCCATAGGTACTAAAATAACAACTAGGCAACCTGTTAAGCAAACGCCAATGGAACAAAAACGTAATCTGCACAGATTTTGTCACAGGAAATCCATGACCACATAATACAGCCCTTAAGTACTCTTGCCATCCATACCTCTGCCAGTTCTTGTTCATTCACACTGGCGGTGGCACTGGCTTTCTTTCCTGAAGTCTGTTCATTGTCAGATCCACTGGCATCCCCTTTAGCATAGCTATGGACTGTAAGCACCCCAGCTGGCCCAGGAAGAGTTCTTTTTGATGACAGATCGGTCAATTCAGTTTCTGAAGAACCAGAGTATGCAGGCGAGCTGGGCTGAACGCTGGAAGTTGCCCCCTGCTTCGAAGTTGACAAAACTGAAGTGGAATTTGATGCATGTGAAATGGACAGATCCAATACAGCTGCTTCTTGCTCCTCTTCTTCTTCTTCTTCCTCTTCCTCAAGCTTCACTGTTTTCAGACCTTCAGATTTGGCTGAGTTTACACGATCTAGAAGAAAGGATATACTAACTTCTTCTAAAGCCTGGGCAGCAGAGAGAACATTTGTGCAACCAGCTGCACAAAGCCAAAGAGGAAAGCAAACTACAACACACAAAAAAGTGACATTAAGTCATGTAAAGAGTAGATAATTAATTCAAACACCTACAAAATCATGGGTGGCTTACAGAAAGACAGAATAAAAGCATCTACTCATTGCCTCTTCCAATACAAGAACTAGGGTATATAAAACAAAACCAGCAAAGAGTGAATTCAAAATAAACAAAAACCAGAGATGATCCTTTATACAGTGTAGCTAAACAGCCCAACTCCTGGCCACATGATGCTGTGGGTAAGAGGTTACAAGGGTTCATGGGAGACTTAGCAGAAGAAAAATAAAAACCCACAAACCCAGAGAAGATTATTAAAAGCAAGCTGCAAAGGGCTGGAAAACAGAATACTACAGGGAGACATCACATTATGCTTGCCCTTTTCTTATATTGTTCCATAGGCCCCCTGCACTTCCCTTAAGAACAAAGATAACTGACCCATTACAAGCCATGTTAATTTTCCTCCAGCCTACTTATTGCAAAACTACAAACAAAACATCTATAAAGCACACCAGATCAACACTACCAGGAAGTGTGCATATGTTTTACTAAGTAATTTCTATAAACAGGTCACATTACACAACAGGGATAGAGGACCTTAAACTACTGAGCCACCCAATACATTTCTGTATGTAGGTAGGCAAAATAAAAGAAGCTAGAAACACCAATTTCTTAAGCAAGTCTCATGCAATACTTCCTGTTCCCTGTAATTCAGCTGAAAGGCAACATCCCCATGACCTACCTAGTCAGTCATTGAAGCACCTACAGGATGGCTGCCTACATCTTCCCTCTCCTTCAACATTTTTAAAAATATAATTCACTGGGAAGTTATCCACAGATAGGTCACAAAAGCTAACAATCCAAGCCGTGATTATTTCATTTACTCAAAACAGTGGCAGAAGCGTCAGACCAAATTTAACTAAACAGCACAACATACATTTTTTCTAGATGCACTCTTTTGTCTTGAAAAAACAAATGGTAACATCTCAAGTCTTGTGGCAGTAAATTTCTGAAGTGCTTCCCATTGGTCTGACAAACGAGTATCTGCTTTTTTGGACACGACAACATTCTACTGACTAGCATCATACGAAAGCGTGCCCCAGATTCAGTGCCAGCAGCTTCTTTCCCCGTAGAATAATAACCTGTTGCCTTGTACCAGGATGAAGTTTGACACACAGTTACCTGGAAGCTTGAGCCCTTGTTCACCTTGCTGCACAAGTTCACTTGTAGGTCTCTCACGAGGTTCTGCCACACCTGCTTCACACTGCGTGGAGCTCAACTCCTCCTTGGGGAAGGCCTCGCTCTCACTCACCTCCTGAGGCACTTCCAGGCAGACCCTGTGCCTTTTCGTTCCTATGCGATGCTTGGGGATGCTGCAGAAGACAAATCCGTATGTCAGGTTACCAAACACGTAAGCATGTTGAATTTCTGTCTGGATGCACAAAATACAGCCTGGGTTATATCAGTGTTTATGAGACAGTATCTGGCAAGCCAAATAGTTTCAAAATTATTCTGAAGTGTTTTGCCTTTACAGAATCAGTCAGTAATCCTTAGGGATGACGCTTCAGCATCTGTTAATCATGTATTAGGCAGCTAGGTGCTAGTCAGGCATTCTTTACCTTAAACAAAAAACTCCAAACAAAACCAAAACAACAACAAAAATACCACCAAAGACAGCTTTAGAACAGTAGCTGACACTGGCTGGAAAAGATCTAACTGCAAAACGCAAGGTGATCAGCCTGTCCACCTTCAGCAACCATGAAGAGCACACTGATGTTGGAGCTTGCAGTACTAACAGTACCAGAATTTCTACTACCAAGTAATGTCCCATGACCCCAATACACCCTCTTTCTTCTGGTCTCCCAGTGTATGGTGGACATTTCCAGTCCAGGCTTTGGATGTCTGTCCAAAGGTTAAGAACTACCTTCCAAGCTGGTACATTTTCTGTCTACCTCAGACCACCACCAATGCGGACTGAACCAGTAAAAAAAATTAAGAGTAAACCCTATTCCCAAGAAAACAGACTACTGCTAACTCAGACTGCTGCTGCCCTATTAGAATGGCAAACATGCCATTGCAGCTGGGTCCAATTTCTAATAATCCAACAGAAAAGCAGAGAACTATAAAAAGCATTACCTTTTTGTCTCATCCTCATCCACCTCCTCTTTACATGTCTCTCCCGTATCCATTTCCTCAGCATACTGTTTCCCATTTTTGACTTTTTGCATGAGATCCCCTTTAAGGAACTCCGCCGCCTCTGGGGTTGGAAGAGCATGGTCAATGACAGTCACATCCTTCCCGGCTTTCCAAAGCTTGTAACGATCTGGCTGATACTTCCTCACAAACACATCCATGGAGATCTTCACCATGTCCTTCCGACATGAGCACTGAAGTCACAAAAAAAAAATTCAAGTAAGGCCACATACTAAACAATTTTAATCTGCATTCCTATATTACTTTGCTCTCAGGAGCTTAAGTGAAGAAAAAAAATCCCAGTTAGATATAATTGAGCCTCAGAACTCTCAAGACTCTTCCCCAGGAAACCAAAAGGGAACATATTAAGTTATTAAAAACTAGTCAGAATAGCCAGCAAAACTGACAAAACAGAAACAAAGCTTACCAGCCTATTTACAGTTACTGGTAGAACCTGACTGTTTCAAAATGAGCTCATAGAAAAACAGGCATCAAAACACCAGAGACTATAAGGAGGAAGCTGGAGCAGTACAAACTCTGGGCCTACCCAAAGCAGCAGAGGTTCCCCTTCTCTGGGTGTGGTTACAACTAGTGCTTCAAAGTATTCACTTTAGTGTAACTTCTGAAAACACAACCCATGTTTATAAGGCACCTCTACTCTAATGTTAACACTATCCAATCTAAAGTTTCAGCCAAGATACTTATTTTGGTAAGTGACTTTAAGTTACCAAAGTCCTACTTCCAGGCTAAACAGTCAATAAATGATGGTTAAAATATAAGACAAAATACTGATGAGTCCTGACCACCAAGCACACCCCTTCATCCTTGCAAAGACAACCAGTCCCCTGCTTTTCTTTGAAGACTCACTTGATCTACACAAAGTTAAAACATGTTATATGCTATCCATAGTTGAAACAAGGACATGAAACAGGAGGCTGACTGCACATTGTTACTGTGTCAGAAAGCAAACATCACATCTTAAATGGACAAAGCACTGAACTCACTCCCCTAGAACAAACATTGGGGGCTTAAGGAGCAGCAGAGCATTAGGTTATTTGTATGCAATAAGATGGTAACAGACCACTTACCAGTACAGACTGCTTCCCGTACTCAATCCACCGAAGAGTAGCGAAGTTGGTAGATTCAGCACAGTTAAAGCCATGATTAAAGCCAGCATGATAGCTGTAAGGAAAGGTTATCATGAACTCTCCAGCCTCCTGTGTCACCTACAAGACAATTGAGACACCACATTGTTATTCAGAACTTAAGAGTCGACTTGGTGAATCTGAATAAAAGGACTTCCTGTACCCCTCGTGCAGCATATCTGAAACAGACAGGGGTGGAGTAACTTGCTACAATGACTTGATACTCATCTTCGCTGTTCTCCTACTTATGTTGAGTATCTGTTTACTCGAAAACAACACCCTACAGTTTTTACTAAAATACAACACAACTGGTCAAAATACCACAGAAGTGGTTACACATATGAAATACTCCATGACAAGGTATCTGAATGTCATAAAGATACTAATCTGTATCAGCTACAGGTTTGGCCAAACAGTATATAGCACCAAGTAAAATTTCTGTCCACACACAACTTGGAAATTTACTACTGTTTTCTTTTGCTGTTCCTATTCAAGTACAACTCTCAACCAGCCTTCCACTGCTGCCCTTTAGCATTTCCCCACTCTCTAACAAAGGTTCATGACAACAAAACCCTTCAGATGCCCATGCAATGTGACACTACTTCTGAACAAGGACTCAAAGACTACGTCTTCAGTGTGTGTGTGCGCAGGGAGGGGAGGTGACAGGTTATCACCTGAGAAAGTAAGGAAGTCTATAAAGTAATTAATGTAATAAAAAAAA
This sequence comes from Pterocles gutturalis, assembly GCF_000699245.1. Taxonomy (NCBI): domain Eukaryota; kingdom Metazoa; phylum Chordata; class Aves; order Pterocliformes; family Pteroclidae; genus Pterocles; species Pterocles gutturalis. Next base: position 32,628 of record NW_010134838.1, read on the forward strand.
ATCAATATGGAACAAGCCATATTTTCTATTGTCAAAGCAGATCGCAACAAATGAAATTAGCAGGGACAAGTCTGAAACAAAAAAAGAACAATGTCTCTTCACGGAATAACACAGCTGACCAGTGAAGTTAATCTAAAACAGGATGTTGTGTATAGTTTTAAGTTAATTAAAAAAATTACAGAAGACAGAGCCTTGTTTTTAATAGTTCCCGAGAGATTTTTCTGTCTCAAACTCTTTCAGACCCCAACTGCCAGACAGATGAAGGCACAGTGGGAAAGGATTGCCTTATAGCCTCCCTGTTCCCGTTTTCCTCTCTGAACATCTGCTATTGGCTGCTGTTAGAGATGAGGTAGGGCATGAACCTCAACTGAGCCAGTATAACCGTGATTACTTTTCTACACCTTATCAAATGGGATGCCATATTTCTTCAGAATTGATGGAGAGATAAGGGTCATCTTGTGACGCAGGAAAGCTTCACAGCTTTGGGCACTTCCTGGAAAGAAACCTGTTTAAAATAAAGACAAGAAAAGACATTACTGCTCTGCTGTGAACTAAATTAAGTTTTCAGTAATTGTAAAGAAAAGTTACTGTCTAAACAGGACTCTTCCCTAGGCCTAAAAGTATAGACCACCTTATTTGAAGTTTGAAAGGGCTTAAGACATCACACATAGAAGGATCTTCCCTTAGGTATAACCTTCCAGTTCTAATAATCAGTAGTTAAGGATTTTCCCATTAAAGGTTAGACAGACCACAACTGCATTATTTGTAATGTGACATTTCTCGTGTGTATACTATAAATACACACTCAGAAGTAATATAATCTATATTCTAAAAGGCAAATTATCAGTTTAATCATGCCAGTCTGTGCTCCCATAAACGTTACAGGCATGTCATACTCTGAAAGAGCTGAAACCCGTTGTGGCTGTCCATTCCACCTTCTGCAAAAGCAGGACATAAAAGAATTGTTCAATTACCTTTTGCAAGTCTCTCCAGTCTCTTCCCATGCTCTGGAGGGATAGAATACCTGCAGTCATAAGAACAAGTCAGTTAAGTTCAAGTGACATGACGAAATCTCAAAGTCTGACTAGAAATCACAAACGGGCATCAAGGCATGAACTACTTAAAAAAAAAAACCCTCCATTTCTACACTGTCTCTTTCAAAGTTTGATGATATAAAGCTGAAAACATTTATCAAGGACTTTTACCTCTCTATCACAAGAAAAATCAAGAGCCAAAAGCTGACCACCTCCTCCACTTACTTTTGCTTAAGCAGTCAAAGAACTGAAAAGTCTGATGTATTCAATTAGCAGATCTGCGCAGCAAAACACGAATTGCAAGAAAGGGAAGAGCACTTCTTGACGTGTCTCAGTTCACAGCCACATCCCTAACATACACAACTCGCGGCATGCTCTTTAGAGTTACATCTCTCTACCCCTCTCTCTCTCTCTCTCCATACACACCTTTTCTTCAGCTCCACAAAACTCCTATTTGGTTTGACTACAGTAAATAAAATGACCTACTGAGCTTGCTCTTGCTCTGGAGTGCTATATTCTTCATGGAGTTCCTTGTTAAACAAATCAGACTAAGGTATTAGTAAAGTTAACTTCTTCCACGTACTAATGTAAAAGAAGAAACGGCCAAAAGGTTTATCTGACTGAACAATTGTTTTCTGTTCCCATGTTATTGCCACTGCATGGGGTTGTTCACTGGTCACATGGCACTAGCTATTATTTTGGACTTCAAAGTTGTATTAAAAAGCAGCCAAAAAAACTAGTTTCCAACAAAACTGTCATGGAAACAATTGTTGAAGTTGCTTAAGAAATTTATTTGTGAACAGAAGGGAATTATTCACTCTTAAAATGCAACCCATGCTACAGAAAAATTTGGGAGCCTCCCCTAAAAACACTCATGAAAGCTAAGATGCTGGACAAACCACTCAGCAAGATCCACTAGCCTGTTCTTCAGATCAATGAGAAATAGCTACAACCCAAAGTCTGGTAAAAATTGCCTGTTCCCCTAGTGCCTGTGTGACAACAGGCGTATTACCTCTGCATGGTCATTTTACAGTCTCAGGAAATCATAAGCAAGTTTTCCAAATTCTGGCCCTATTGCAGCAGAGTGCGTCCACCTTACATTGTAACTCTGAAGAACTCTTTACATCAGAACTGCAAATGGACTTTCTAGAAGGCAACCAAACAAATGCTACTGAGGACATGCACTGCTTTGCAGCTCCTCACAGGTTTCTAGCGTTCTTGTCATCAGATACGACTGCAGTGCAAGACTGAAAGGATGACAATTCCTTTAGTCAAGTCTCACAACTTCATTACTTTGACTACAATATTTTACGGTATTCTTTTTCTACATTTATAAGCTTCCCTAGAAAAACTTACCATGACTTGGGTTCCCCAAAATGCAAGTAATTAATACTGTAGAGATCCATATCCTCAGTATGCCAAGCAAAGGAAGTTTTCCACATGCCAAAATACAGGTAAGGAGTATTCACTCCCTCAATGGTTATGCCGCTTTCATTCTCCACAATATCCAGGATCGTGTTCAATCTGCCAATATTCCAGGCATCTACATGCTGCAAAACACAAACCTCGTATTAAACAAGCATTATGAAGAACAGAACTACACAACTAAGGTAACAGTTGCAAAAGTTATCAGACATTTGTGAAACAGCACATCAAGACAAATCGTCTACTAACACAGCTCAAACCACGAGCTAGGTTACCTAAAACAAGTTTTGCCTGGTGTTAGCTTGGGTACTGATTGTTTACTAGCCACCTTTATGGAGAAAAAAAAGTTATCAGCAAACATAATAATTAGGAAGGAGGAATAATCATGAAGCTACAGACTTCACAGGGCAGAGAACAATACTGCAAGCTTGAGCTGATGTCTAAACCCTCTTGAACAGAAACACTTTTCATTCTAAACATATTTTAAAAGAGTAAATCATTATAATTTAGGAGACTAGCAAGCAGAAACGCATCCTCTTTGAATGTTTATCATCCCAACACATAACTGCTACAGAGCTGCTTCAGAAAAATACACGCACTAGTGGATACCAAAGCAGTGTGTGTTCGCTGATCAATGCTTGAACTCTCATATGCCTTTCAGGACAAAACACCATAAAAGCAACACTTATGAAACAGCAGTTTTTACCTTCTTGAACTATACTGTGTTACAGAGAAGCACTAACAGAGGTCCCTTAGAATGTTACCTCTATTAGCCTTCTTTAAATATCTGGGTTAAATGGAGAGGATATTATAAACATGTTTTATTTTGTTCCTGCCTACTCCAGAAGCTGGAACTCTGCTAAGACTACCCTTAACTCTTTCTGGAAGCTAAGAGTCAAATGCTACGTTAGTATTCATGGAATGCAATATGCAGGGATAACTGTTACCTGAAAACCAAAACAGTTTTCTTACCTTGTCATAAAGTGTGCCATTAACGTCAGCACCATAGATTGGGGCATTGAATGTAAGGTTCTTCCAGTATTTTCGTTCAAGGTCTTCAAAGTCTGTGTAGCGGGGTGTGCAGTACCTGAAAAAACAACAAAAATACTAAAGACTTTGCAGCCTGATACTTGACAAGTCTAAACCACTGTTCTCCACCACTGAAATAACTGAAAGCTACAATAAAAATATCTAATGCATGTTATCAGCCAGACCCCTACCGCTCAGAACAGCAATGAGAGCAGCCACAGCTCTGTTCCCATGAGACTTGGGAACAAAGGATCAGGAAGAAAATTACTTTCCCTGTTTCTCAGTTTACTTTCATTTTTGCTTTGTGTACTTCTCTCAGGTCAGAACAATTTCACTTTCTATTTCTTGCAACTTTGCAAGGAAGGATATAATCAAAACCAGAAATGATACAAAGAACAACCTGAAGAACAAGAAAACCAAAGTTTTCTGCCACTGTAAAAGCAACAAACATTTCCAGACTCACCTGCTAGTAAATTGGTCAAGCATGCTCAGTTTACCAACAAAATATCTGTGCTTGATGTCCATTCCCTGCTAACTATATACTGGCCTCTTTATGCAGCACTGGGGGATCAAATTTACACTTATTTCATGTGTGTGTATAAACATATACATTCCAGAAAATGACATATATAGCAAAGAGTAATTTTCATTAAATTATTCCATTAAGAGAAACAGAATCCTAAGACATCTGATGCACATTGCTCTTGCAAGATAAAATAAGCTTCAGTGGATCGACTGCAGCCGGCCATTCCAATGTAATTTCCAAACAGATCTTTCAAAGGCTGTTTTGCTTAAACTCCTTTTAAAATGATCTTTTCTCTTTCCCCTTTTTCACCTTTAGAACATTTCTTTCTCTACTACTCCACTCAATAAAAATTCTGATGCTGTAGCTAGTGGGGACAAACGGACAGGAGACCGTAGCAGAAATAAAAAAGTTCTGCCGGCATTACACAGTCTCCTGCCAAGTGACACCTGCGACAAGGCTCTCGGTCACCCAGCCCAAGCACACCTCCTCTGCCCAGGGCGCGCCTCTCACACCCCGGACCGGCCCCGTGTGACCGG
>NW_010134839.1:0-206 GCF_000699245.1 Pterocles gutturalis
GTATGCGGCACAAAAGGCTGCCAGCAGTCCTCTGCAGGAGTTTAACAGCTCTGAATCCTCTTGCCTCCAGATGAACTGGTTTTTTTCTCTGAAAATACGGGCACTATTCTGAGCCATCCAAACATTAACAGGGATGAATTGCCCAGAGAAGCTGTGGATGCCCCATCCCTGGAGGGGTTCAAGGCCAGGCTGGATGAGGCTTTGGG
>NW_010134840.1:0-669 GCF_000699245.1 Pterocles gutturalis
TAATGTCACTTCTATTGGCTGCATTAGACAGATGTTCAAAAGCTCCCTCTCGCTCGCTAGCTAAATCTGATCCCCCTGTAATACTTTCACTGCTATTAAATCCACATGCACCCACTCTTCTTCCCCCTCCTCTCCCTCCCGTTCCTTTTACTTTCCTGAGTGGACCCTGGCTGCGTTTGATCGCCTTTTCCAGGGCAAAACGAGATCTTCTGGTGAACAGACAATGGGATTGCCCGCCCTCCCCATCTGGTTGTCTCCCACTGAACACAGTGTCCTGCACAACCGAAAAAAAAGTATTTAAAAAAAAGGAATAAAAACAAACACACACAAAGTCCAGCCAAACTAATACTGCCTGGGATGTGACTGTTGCTGGCTCTTCAAGGGATTTGGTTCTCTGTTCAGAAAAGAGAGAATTATGAGACTTACCTCTTCAACGCACGACTGCAATTAGAGTGTTGGGATGCTCTAGATCCCCCCATTGTAAATGTATAGACGGATAAACACTCGCACATCTGTGTAGACAGATCAGATACTCATTTTCGGCAGGTGCGACTTCCCAGTTCGTTTATCCAGAGCGAACTGTCTTTTTCCTAACTCTCCTTTTAGAGAAGGTTAGGGAACACCCAGACGGACTGGGTTTTAACTTCTTATTCTTGTTTTTGATCAGTT
>NW_010134840.1:725-1631 GCF_000699245.1 Pterocles gutturalis
TTTCGTTGTACTCGCCTTTGTTTCTTACAGGGTCACAATCCCCTTTGTAAATGTGTTTTATTCCCCCCCCCACCCCCCCCAGCTGTCCTTTTGTTGTTTTCTCTGACTAACTCGCAGAAATGAAACACATATGCAACTCTGTCTCCTAACATTTTCAGATGTTTCTCTCACTATTGTCTGCTACAGCTCATTGAAAGTGCAAAGTGAAAACAGATGTATAAAAGATAAAAAATATACACATACATGCACCAAGTCCACGGCTCAGAGAATAAATCTGGTAAATCCCATCAGAGAAAAAGAAAGAGAGGGAGAGAGAGAAAGAGAGCGAAAAAGAAAGGAGCAAAGAGAAAGAGGTGGGAAAAAGAGAAGGAGAGAGAAAGAAAGAGAAAGAAAGAGAGAAAGAAAGAGACAAGGAGAGAAGGGGAGAGCGAGAAGGAGAGATAGAGAGAGAGAAAAAGAGAAACAAAGAAAGAAAGAATATTAAAATATAATGTTCATCTGTTCATCACGGGTTCCTAATTAGCACAAAAGGGCATTTTCTTGAGATTTGATTATTTCTCTGTTCACGGACAAGAAGAAATCAATGGGGTATGAATCTATAAATCAGCCATCATGTCAGGACAAATCCAAATAATGCTTCTATTATTTCAATCAATAAACCATTTTTATACCTAACATCTGATCTACACAACGTGTTTGTGTTGGAAATTTGCAGACCCGCTTTGCACAAAAACAAATCATTAACATACTTGTCAATCACATTCGAAAATGTTTGAAATGGCTGAAGATTCAGCGCGGAGCTGACTAGAAAAATGCCGCGAGAAACTTAAAGGCACGGGGGAATGGATCGGGCTAAAAACACTTACGAAAGTTTGTCTCTTCTTTATTCTTCCTTCCCCGCCCCCC
>NW_010134841.1:0-45219 GCF_000699245.1 Pterocles gutturalis
GCTTTACTGAAATCGAGATAGACCACATAAGATACATAATAAGATGATTTAATTTAAATGCTTGTATGAGAACGAATGTCTAACTTAAAGACTGTGTCAAAAATATTGGCTTTGTTGTGTAAGAATCTTCAGAAGGGATGACTTTTGTATACTCACTAAAGACTTACAGTTATGTTCGGTTTCAGCATCCTCAGGCTTCAAAAATTAGTAATTATTTTTTGCAAGTCTCTTGACTTGGAATATGTAAAAATAATTTTACAGTATTTCATCAATGAACAAATACTCGCCTACCTGTAATCTTGTTCTCCACATTTTCCAGTCTTTTGTATAAAACATAAGATTATAGATATCACTAGATCTTGATGAGCACAACTTAGAATCAAACCATGAAGTTGCAAATTTCCCTATTTCGTCTGGACAATTCCAGATTCCCACTTGTCTGACTTTGAAACTAGGAAAGAAAAACATTCTCTAAGATAAAGAATGCTTTATTGCCTTAAATCTGATTTTCTTCTAAAACAGTGTATTGTTTCATGTGTGGGATTTTTTTGAAGTCTATCAAAAATCTGAATCCCACTCAGATTACTTATGATAGAGCTAGAAAGAAGCCATTTATTTGTGTTGGCAGTGGTAACTGAAGAACATATTGTCACACAGACTCGGCTTTCTCTCTGGGTCAATCAACTGAAATCCACAGGGAATTAAAACTTCGTTCAAATAGAAAAAACCAGAAATGAGTATGTAGGCAAAAGGCTTAACTCATAAGCACCATTGACACTTCCTAGGAATAACGGAGGAACTAATTTTTAGCAAGTTAATTGAAAGCCATATGAAGCTTAACCCTTCCTAAATATTAAAGGCCTAAGGAAAGAGAACACATGGTAATTTCTTCCATTGTACCAGGACATGTACACTCATAAACCTTGTACTCCTGGGATACAAAGCTCAGGAAGCCTATCTTTGATAGTCGATTACTAAAGGGAATCTTGTTGAAGAAAAAGGCAAGGCAAGAGCCATGCCTAGCCCCACTCAAAGAAAGAAGAAACAGGCTGGTCTAGAGAAAGTAATGTGCATGCAGAAGTGTTTCCTCTAATATAGACACACACCTACTGAATGGACAATATATATAGCAAAGGTGAGATCAGACAATAATTTTATGTACAATACCTTTCCATAAAGGGTTCTAATTACCCGGCATTACAGTGTCTGTAATTTTGAAATATTTCTTCTGAATCTGTGCCCCATTTGCTTGACAAGCTGTCTCACACAGAATGAAACAAAAGCCTCAAAGCATCCATCACAAGATGCAACTTCTCAAGGAAAGATTTTAAGAAAAAGGGACCTACATGTCATTCTTGCTGCAGAAACCACTGCAAAAGTAGGGTGCCAGAGAAGTTGTCTCCTAAGTGAGCACTTGGAACAGGGAAGAATTACTTGTCTCTTGTCAAACCTGATGTGCCCTGAAAATTTAGTGACAGAGTCTGTTCACAGCAAATGAATGTCTGCTTGTAAAAGTAACTTGCCAAACTCTATGGACAAGTTAGAAAAAGTAAGTGATGAGAGGCCCCAGTACATTGTGTATTCAGTGGGCTTAGTGAACCAACGTTTAATTAAATTTAGACTGATGGGCTATATATGCTTTAAACAAGGGTTGGTTTTTGTTTTTGGTTTTTTTTTTTTTTCTGTTACTGCCTGTCTCATACCATCTCCACCATCGTGGAGATCAACATATGTCCCAGACAGTCAAAGTCAGCATTTTGGCTTCATAAAACAGATCCTTTTCCACTGAATTCAGTAGGACTTAATTCCTCGCATGCCCTCTGAAGCTACATCACATTATTTAATTGCCTACAAAGACTCGCTGAGAGATGGTGTATATATACTAGCTAGTATTAGTAATTTTCAGACTTTTTTTCAGATTTTCTTCAAGTTAATTTTTTTCTGATGACCATTGTGTTAAAAATGGCTGGTACTTGCCATGAATTTCATGATTTGAAAAAAATGTTGACCCAAAAAAGTTTCAAAATTGGCAAAATTGGATACTTGGCACTTTTAAATTTGATGTTTTTTCTACTTAAACTGACTTTCGTAATGCAAAAGAATTCATACTAAGAAAGTCATAAAAATGTGTGAAATGAAATGTTTTGATTAACCTATGCTGGACACTTGCTGAGTTATGATCCGTTAAACTTTTCAAGCTTTTGAATTTTTGATCTGCTAAGAATGATAAAAATATTTCCAGCAATATTCTTACAGAACAGAAAAACCTTTTTCTACTTTTTATTTCTCACGTGATACCAGCTGCACAAATTTTTCAGTGAATATGAGCCAAGATCATAGGCCACGATCCACTAAGTATGAGAGAATGTCTGAAGAGACAATGTATGAGAGACAGTCAAGAAGGAACTCATGAAGCAGGCTAGAGTATCTTGATTCTGTGGATGAACTGTGTCAGCTGCAAGTCCATACCTTTACTGATTTATAGTAGCTAACATGATAAATAATACACTGGCTGAGAAATGACAAAACATCTGGTTTCCAAAGCATCTCCTTCAAATGAGCACCGAATGGGATGATTAGTAGGTAGGGAAAAAATCTATACTGCTCTTTTATCACCTAAGATTTTCACACAAACTCCCCATCACCCTTTCAGGGTATACAGTATACTTAGTTGGACCAGATTTCAGCTGATTTATTGCCATCCAAGAAATACAAACAAGCCAGCCTGGAAAAGGAGTCTGCCCATCTATGTTTTCCTCATGCAATCACAATATACCATCACCTGAAACCAGCATTCTGCAACACAGCAAGCTTTGCAAACACAGCTGAGATAGCTGACTAAATGCAGCCAACGCATGGCAGTAAGCTATGCAGATGGAGTGACGCACAGTCCCATTCCAAATGCATGATAAATTTGTGAAGGTTACACTATAGTCATTAACAATACAATAATTTAACATGCTAACATGTCATTGCTTTAACCACTAATCATGAGAATGATAAGGACAACACAAGAACTGGGATTGTGATTGACTTCTACATAGCTATTCCCTAAAGGCAACAGGTACAAAAGTTCTTTTGTGATGTAACTGTGGAAGTCTGAAAACAGTCAGCAAAAATATCTTAGACATCAGGTTTTGCAGTAAGGTGTCTTGGTGCATGCTGCCATGCTTCTGCCAGCTTCTTGATATAACTCATCATTACCAGAAAGGATGTATCTATATGAAAGACAGCATTAGAGACACTAAAATGTCCTGGGGAAGTCTCAGCGACTGCAGTTCAACAGTTTGTCATAGTGTTCAACGAAAGACCTGGGCAAGGAGCCTGCTGGAGCTTCAGTGCCGCTACTGTTTGAAAAATAATAAAAGAAATTTAACAGTTGCATGAAGTACCTTACAAGAATGGCATAAGAAGAGAGTCTTTGCTTTTGGCCATTAAAGGAGTGGGGAAGGAGGAAGGAGAAAAATACAGGTGGAAGGACATGACAAATTTCAAACCAAAATGTGAGACTGACTCATTAAAATAAGGGTGATGCAACTAAAACCGCTGAAGCACTGTTCAGTAAAGGCCTTGCTGTGCATAAATCACATAATGAAGTGCATGTAATTACGAAATATTATAGTTTGCAATTACCCTGTAGAGTTTGAGACTGTACAAATCTAAACTACACAAAATTTAGACAGAAAAGTGGCAGAATAGTGCTCTGCAAACTAATAAAGGATTTGACTGTGTGGATACATTGCTGAGATTGTAGTGCCATAGTACAAAACAGCTGCAGTGTGAGTATGCACAAAAGGCAGTTGAGAAAACAGAGAACTTCTCTTAAGTACATACATTCTAACTGCCAAAGGAAAGAAACAGCATGTTTCTTATGTCACATTTGCACTACATTTGCTTCAAGTATAGGTTGTATGTATCAGTGCTATACTGTCATAATGTGTTATAATTTCCATGTATAAAAATGCACTGATTTATTTCAAAGTAGTTGTGGAACTGTTGTACCTTAACATTAGGGACTAAAAATAAACCTGATTTCATGATGACAAAAAACCCACTATTTGTCACTAGTACAGCTGCAGAGATTGACGTCATTTTGATTAACTATATAATTCAATATAGTAAGGTAGCACACATGTTAAGAGAACAGAATGGAAAACACATCACATTGCTTCAACAACACAAAAACTTACTGGATGACAAATATCTCCTTGCGTCTAAAGAAAAATGAAGAGTATCTGGAAGTAAAACCCATTAACACTTTAGTACATAAACAAAAATAGAACTATTGTTATTCAGCTAACAGTTTGGAAACAAGGCCATTTTGAAGATCGATCAAGATCATTACATGAGTCACAGTTATCACAGTGCACTGGCAATAGTTCTGAATTCAGAGAATGTCTTCTGCTGTTATTAGCAGGTACTAAACAATGCTGTCTGAATGACATGTGCCCCACACAGAACATAACACATCCATTACATCGATGATTTCCAGATGATGTTTTCTCATCTGTTACAAGCAGCCATTCCTCTGTGCACTATTTTGAACAGGTTTGTACACGCAATCAACTTACTCTGTACCACACACATAGACATGCACACACTCAAACAAAACAGATCAACAGTTACAACCTTTCATCTTCCAGCTATTCCTAGTCTACAACAGTAGGATGCCTGACTGCTATGGCAACACTATTTTAGGCTTCTCATCTTTAAGAAGACTGCCTACCACAGTGCTTCATCTGTGACACAGCAGGGAAAATACAGGCAGGTAAGGAATGTTCACCAAACATTTCTAACTCAGTTGGATGTCATATATTATTGAGAATCATAATTATATTTGTTCAGTGAATAATATCCATATTTCTGGCAGTCAGAAAGAGCAGTTCTCCTTCTGATAAATATCTGTGGCATTATTCTTTGTCAGACAGAAAATATGAATAGCCTGGAATTGCTGTGTACACCTTAAAGGAGTAGGTGTCAGGACAGCCAGTGTGCTGAGCTCCACAGAAACTCAGATGTTAGACAAATCCCTTTGTGAAAAAAATGCTTTCTAAATGTCAGTTAAACAATGACAGATTTGTTCTTGAATTAATTGACTGGGACTTCTGGGTGTTTGACTCTTTCAGAACACTTATGTTGGTTTGCAGTCTACACAAAACACTGGGCCATCAAAAAAACTCAGAAATTCTGCATGTTTAAAAATATGTAGCCCTTTTTTTTTCTAACACAATTAAACAGTGATTTGCACTTAGATCTTTATCTTGTTGTAAAAAGAGCTGAAGATTAAGTGATTTTCTAAAAGCTAGTGAGAAGTGTCTTGAGGATGGAGGTCATTCTTTGAAAGAGGATCTCAGTGACCTGTGTAAATAAGAACACCACAAACACTTCCAAACAAGCAAAGGTCAGAAAGGGGTCATGGCTACAGCCCCTTTGGACTACTGTCTTGCTTAAGGAGTATGCTTACCGTGTAAATCTCTCATCCTTCAGCTCTAGGTCTGCCACTGTGATCAACTGATCCAGTTTGAACTTCGTGTCAATAATTTCAGCATCTCGTGGGGAGTATGTGCCTCCCTCTTTTTGCTTTTGCCGAATTCTAAACAGAGAATAATAGTGAAAAATAACCATGCAAAAGATTTAAAGACACATATGTCAATACTTTGATTTGACAGGCTGAAACTGAAAAATGATTGCCAGGAATCCTTCCTTGGCCTGTATTCTGCTCTCCCTAACCAACAGGGTAATTCAGTCAAATCCAGCAGTTATGTTGTCTAAAATTCATGCGGAAAGAATCTAGCCTATATATTCTTTCAGTTTTCCTACATAAATTCTTCGGCAATGCCTGAATGATGCAGCTGAGGAAGAACAGAACTTTGGTGAATGAGCAAACTAATATCATGTTTGCAGCACCCAGTCTGCTTCGTTACACGGACATTTTGTTCACAATTTGAATTAGAAGTCTATCTCTCCTTCACATGTGAGACTTCAATGTATTTAACTGATAATTTATTAGTAAGACAGAAAACAGAATTTAGAGTATTTACTTCGGATCAAGCTGTCAATAGGCTTAGCCATCACGTTAACTCTAGCCAGCTGACACTGATACGCATCCTCAAGACAATAGAGAAGTAGCTCTGATAGGGTACTGCTATAATTTACCCTCTGGAGAAGCAGTTATTTCTCCTTCATCTATGGAGGTTAGCCTCACTAGACTAAAGCCTTTGCAAGTTCCTCCCTAAGTTTCTACAGAAAAGACAAAAAAAAAAAAAAAAAAAGAAAATGTAATACATTTTGAAATGACAGATTGGTTCCATTTATAGGTCTGTTTCAACTCTTCTTTAATATATTTTTGAGTGCTTGTAAACATGGTATGGGAAGGATCCATAAATCTCACCGTGCAAACGCATATACTGCTGCCACCAGAAGAACAACTGAAAGTACACACAAAGTAACAGCAAGGATAACTTCCACAGATCTTCCTGACAGTCCTTCACCTGAAACAGAAAGTGGAAATCTAGTATTTCATAGATTCATTGCAATTTTTACATTTCTGATGGGGTGAAATCAGGGAGCAATTAGAGACAGACACTTCTCTTTCTGTACAACTGCACCTGTTTTGTGTCAGTTGAAGAGCTGCTCAGGAAAGAAAAATATAACAAAACCAGAAACAATTTACGTAAAGGTTCCTAAGCACTGCTGATCTATGTAATACATAATGCTAATAGGATTTGTCTACAGCTATATGTGAAGCCATCTCCCGGTGCTTTTCAGTTTTACCTGGAGGTTAAGATAGGCCTACACTGCAGTAACATCAGTCTGAACACTTGCCTGAGCTGAGCTCCTGCTTCAGTCTCTGTGCAGCCACGAACAGACACACTGCTCTATCAGGTAGAAGCAATCAAACTCCAGAAGTGGAAAAGGAAGACCACAACTCTAAAGCTATGAGGCTTGCAGCCATCACTCACAAGCACAAAATAAAAGATGCTTTTTTGGAGATACTCTCCTCAGGGTGCTGAAGGAACCCACCTAGTGATCGGCTCTGAGCTTTCTGGATTAATTTGCCCCACTGACCATTAACTCATACTCTTCATTTATGTTGGTATTGGTGATATTGTTAGGAATACAAAACCAGCAGGTCAAAAGTAATCATGAAAGTCTTTATGATAAACAGGTAACAGTGACGGTATTCTACTCAGTCCTCCCAGGTGAGAATGAAGGGTCATTCAGAGACTGAAAAACCATTTAGATTAGTAGTTTGTAGAACTCTTTTTGTATCTCTTTGGTGCTAAATTTCTGAGACTCACTTAATTTCCCACCCTTCCTGGTAATCCTATTCCTGTCTCAAAAACCTCAGCCTCTTTTTTCCTTAGGCACAGAGTGAAAATAAGAAAAGCAAGGGATTATTACTGCTGGTATTGTTCAGCTATGCTGACATTCACCTCCACTTGCTGATCCACTGCAGAAAACCTAGCTCCTGTCCAGCCTCCAGGAAGGACAGAAAAATGTACTGCTTCCTGCTATGCTGAAACTGAGATTCCCACTCAAGGGACGACCTCCTCCCAAGGACACACTGGCAAACACTGAAGTCCTGGCTTTGTTTCTGTCAGAAGGCTCTGGTTTTAGGATTAGAGAGCATATTGGACATGATATGGACTGCATGCACCTTGGTGAACATGATTAAAATTCCAAATGACCCTGATTTATCTGAAGAAATAGCCTTAAAACAGTAGGATGCAATTTTGCAAGATCAAGTTCATGTTTCTACATGTAGGCAGGAATAATCAGCTACTATAATATAGCATAGCAAAGAGTAGGTTAGGTAGAAATTTCTCAGAAGAAAGTGTGAGAATACTGTAGACTGAAACCAATGTGAATAAGCAATATCATGCCTGTATGAAACAACAGACAACAGAATTAAGTATTATTTACAAAACACCTGAAATAATTCTTCCACTGCATTAGCAAAGTTTCAGATGCAACACTGGACACTGCAAGGTAAGAACAATTTAGGCCAGGGAAAGACAATAGAAAAGAAAAGCAAGTATAAAAAAAAATACTGCAAGGAGGAAAGGAATGAAAAGGTCACTGTCACTCACCGATCTTTGTGATAAGGCACAAATGATAGTAATGTGGAAAAAGAACAGAAGAATCTCCAGAGGAACCTCTACAACAGTTCTACCTATTTTTCACTAAACAGTGAAGTCAATGTTAAACCCTATGGTTAACGTCAGTTTAAACATTGCTGATGTTATTAAACAAAACAGTTCTGGCAGAATACCCACCAAGAATTAAAAAATACATTTTCTCCTACTTCTTTGCAACAAGGAAGGACTACACATGTTTGTAGAGATGATCATGGGAAAGGAGAAAAAACAGAAGACATCATGTTGTATAATTCTGAGGTGCTGTAACTCAATACATGATGATAACAAACTGCAATAACACAACATCATAAGGTAGGTTTCTATGCAAAAGGCAGTGTCAAGAAACCCCATTTTGATTATTTCCTGTCTCATCAGCTTTGTATTTCACATGGAAAAAGTCTACACTTACATAGGACCACCAGCTGCCCTGCAATGATTTGCTGAACTAGCTATCAATTTATGAAAAGGTTATAAGCTGCCTTGATGTATTAGAAGTTTAAACAGTATTTGGCACTAAATCTTAATTATCTCATGGAAATAATCCTGACCTTTCAATGTAGCATGGGTGTTAGTTTTGCAATGTCAACCATGGGTTAGGAGGAGGAAACTCCACTTCTCCAGCTCAAGAGGAGAGTTGTGGTACTCCAAGTATGGTTGAGTGGGAGCACCATATTAAAAGGTATACTTTACTATAATTAAAAAAGCATTATTGCAGCTGTGTATTCCAATAAATTCTGTTTCAGTGCTCTTCCCTAGCAAGATCCCTACTATTTAACAAGAGCATCTGACATCTGTCACAGAGAACTCTCTCATAAGTTTTCCATATTTTTTTCTGCTTCAAACATATTTAACATGCAGTACTAAATCACACAGATACAAGGTTAACTTTCTGTTTTTCCAGATCAAAGACCTACCTACTCTATAAGTAGACTCAGAAACCAAAGTAATGTTGGGTTCTTTGAACTGTCATGAATCCTTCTGCTAAAATTCAAATTAGTGTATCTACTAAAATTAAAGTGTAATGCTGGAAAAACACAAATTTTTATTAAAGAAGATAATTGATTTAAAATTAAATTGCAATTCTGATTTCAGGCAACATAAATTTCTTCTTAAAGATGCTATGGCTACGAGTGGAACAGAAGTAACTGGTCACAGAGATACCTAACAGCTACTTATCTTTCTGTTCTATTTTCTGGGTTATTCTCCTAGAGCAAGTCTGAAGTTCACATAACCAAAGCATGTTCTATAATGAAACACTTGGGCAAGGTTCCTCAGGTTATGTGACTCAAGAGAAAATGTGTCTGAAAAAAATCTAACTTCCTTTAGTCATTTAAGACGGCACTGGCGATGTCATTGCCAGTGCTGTTTCCTCAAGGCCACTTAACTGCAGTACCTGCATCACTTGTGAGATATCAATTTGATGTTGATTGCACAACACTTGTAGGAAAGCAGAGTAGGAACTTTTAATTATCTGTTCCACTTAAATTCTGCTTCTTATTGGATAGGTTCTGAAATTTAGAAATTAAGGCCAGTCAAGAGTTTGCTGTAGTGCCCTTTTGAAAAGCAGGGTTTGATGTTAAACTTTAGCATAGAAGGCACTGGATGGGTATGAGAAGCCACGGATATCTGAGGAATTTATCAGTTCTATTTTTTTCCTCTTAAATTTTATTCAGCATACAAATAGATCTTGCTTCTTTATGACCTACATCAAAGGAGAATATGTCACAAGTTTTTGGTAACAACACAGAAGCAAACAAATTACACTATCTGCCTGCCACTAAAGCATGATTTCTTTAAGCATGGCAGACTTTTCTGTTAGAAAGGAGAAAGTTGCCCAGAGGACTGGATACAGCTGGACTCATTTCCAGGAGACTTGTTTTCACTTACTGGGCAAACTATTTGCTTCATTTGCTTAGAACTTTAAACTCAGAACACATAAAGACAACTTTTGTGTTGCAGTTTCCAAAACAGTCAGGGCTAGAGAAATAGTGCCAGATCCTTTTAGAATATCCAGGTAGTGAATTAGCATTTTAGGATCTTCAGTACCAGATCATGTAACAAATTTCTAACATGGATTAGATGTATAAGGGAGGTCATATCACAGAAGACGAATGCCAAATGAAAAATATGCGCCCACTAAAATTCTTCTGGGTACTCACCCAGTTGTCTTGCGATCCCTTTTCAGAAAGTCAGGGCTAACGCTTAGCTAAGTAAGTTTTGGCTTACCAACATATTAAATGAACTTACAGATCTTATTGCGATCTGCTACAAGAACTTTCATTCCCAATTTTGGGGGTAGATCAACACTGCAATGGAGGAATTTATGCTGGATTTGAGACCCCATAACAGCTGGCTTACTGGCCAGTGACATCAGAACCAGATGGATTCTATGAGACAATATTAATTTATTAATTAATAGGGACCTTTGTCTGTATCTAAAGGATGAAGGGCTAAAGGGTCATGTCCTCAGATGAGCTGTCACCAGAAGGAATGATGATCTGCAGCCAAGAGGTTTCCTACACTAGACTCACTGGAATAGTTCTACATCCAACACAGAGGGGAAACTGCACAGTTTAGCTTCTGGCAGTTCACCAAGCAAGATGAGCTATCCTGGCAAAATGGTCTTTTTATGGGTATAACTGAATCTCTGCTAATGAACTTTGTCAATACTCCTTCTTCATTTAACAGTCCAGGCTGAGGTAAGACCTCTTGACAACCTCCAAAGGACATACAATGGAATGGATATGTTTCCTCAGCCATTCTGGTTAAGCTAGGTCCAACAAAAACAGAGAGTATTTACTTCAGGGAAAACATTCTACTAAAAAGAAAAATGGAATCGTCTAGAACCTTTGGAAATAGAAAAATACTTTAGTAAATGACACTCTCCTTACCTAGTGTTTTGACAGGGTCAGAATAGTCAGAATCTGTAAACTGTCCTTTAATGTTAGTTGCTCTGAACTTAAATCTGTGAAATAAACCCAAGAAAACTAATGAAATAAAAGCTTACATGCATTTTCTTAAATATTATTTCACTTAGAATTTAAAAATTATTTCTTAGCTTTAGTATAATATAGCTGGAATCATTCACTTGCTAAAGTTATATTATGACAGACATCAAGGACTCGGTGTCAATATCTTAAATGTATCAACAAACTACATGAACTACTTATCTTGAATTTGGCCTTATTTAATTTAAGAACTCAGTAAGCGTCTTTTGTTACCTGAAACACTTAAAAAAATTGCCTCCCATACTCGTGCTCAGTCAAAAAAATTTAAAATTAGAGATGAGTTAGACACAGGATAATAATTTCAATCTCTACCTTTTCATAACTGAACTACTTATTTTGTATGTTTGCATAAATGTATTTTTCGCTTAAATCTTTCTTTTGGACAAACTTAGAGACAAATGTACTTACAGGTACTGCTTTTTTGGTTTCAGTGGGCCATTACATATTTTGTCTTGACTGCCTGGTACCATACATGTAGTATCAGCACCTATGACATATATCTCTTCTTTGCCACTCAGATCTTCTTTTCCTTCTACACATAGTGGGTTTGGAAAACCTTCGTTTGTAAAATATGGCCTCGGTCTGTTGAAGTAGGCATCATACCACTTAGTAACATTCCCATCATGCTGAGCTATCATCAAGAAATGAAATAATCAGAAACAATGTACATTCTAATCAGACTGTAATTAAAGAAGTTAAACAGGAAAATATTTTTTAAGAGCTTACCGTGCTATCAGTGCCATTTACACAGCTAAGTCTATAACTATTTGCACTTAAACCCAAATTTCCGTATTATCCACACTGTCAATATTTTGCTAACTCAGAGTAAGTCAACTGAATCACAACTAGAAAATTTCAGGGGCAGTCTCACACGTGAGCTCTGCCAGTAAGAGAATATCACTTGTTCAAGCCACTTGACTTTGAAACTGAGCATGGCCAGCAAAAGGAGTAAAAAGTGTTTACTCTAAAGACAGTAAAGACTGTTTCATAAATGAAATTGCTACATTTTTGTAAGTGGACAGTATCCAGCAGCTCAGGGGGAAAATCTTCAAAATGTTGCTTAACATGGTATTTGCATATCTATCAGTTCAAGAGAATCTTCACAGCAACAGCTATGAAGTTCTACAGAATTAGTGTTAAAATGCAAAATTCAGAAACAGGAGAGAGACTCCATGCGAATTCATGCTTTACTTTTATACTTTGAAAGAAAGCTAAACAAGGGAATTAAATACCTGAAATTTGTCCTTCTTAGGTAAAGTAAGCCTGACCATATGATGTCCTATCATGAAACTCCCACTCACATTGGTAGGCCATTACTCAAAAGAGTATCATGGCACTGTTCATATGAGTAAATGTTCATCAGTCCATACAAGGAAATATACATTCTAACCCACAGTCTACAGCAGGGATTTATACAAATCCCTCTGCCCCCGCTATGAAATGAAAATACAACTGCACATGACTGCATTCTTTTACAAGCAACACTAATAGCAACAGAAGAAAAACCTTGCAAAAAATGTTTCAGATTTATTTACCTTTCAAATGTATTTCAAATGTATTTTTTTTCAAGGAAATAGGAAGTAAAGAAAACACAACAGTAACAATAAGGCCAGAATAATATTTGTTACTTCAAACAGCATGGACGACTCTCCGTGGACGAATGTTCTCAAAATCCAGTCTGCAGCCCCCAGGTACTGTGAAAGGTACTTTTCTCTTAGTATTGTTGCCACAGCTAAAGTGACTTTGTTAGATGTTTTCTAATGTGAAACTACTGAGACCCAAGAAAAGAAAGAAAAAAGACAAACAGCCTGCAAATAAATTAAAAAAAAAAAAAAAAAAGAAAATAGTTTTCAAGTGAACTTCTAAAATTCTACCTCCGGCTTCCACAACAAGAACTTGTATCTTCTTGATAGGGCCATGATCATCACTGTAATAACATATCGGCATTCTGATCGTAATTGTTGTATCTGTGACAAGCAATGCCCCATTAGTATCATAAACTGGTGCTGGTTTCTTTTTAGGCCGTGGTGGTTCTGTGTTTAAACAAAGATACAGCACAGAATTTTGTTTTAAAATGTTTTTCCTACAAGTACTTTGTTCAGGCACAAAGCTGTATGATGCAAGACAAATCTTCAGCATACTTCCCGGGACAATTTAAAGTTCTGCTTAATCCCTTAAGCCTCTAAAAATTCTATTCTGATAAATGCCTCTGCATATAAAAAGAGAAAACAATAAAAAGACTTAGTCTTAGTTTTTCAATGACTTTCAATCAATGATTGCATTTATTTCCACAACTGTGATACTGTATACTTAGGTACACCTCTGTGACATTCTTCTAAGCTGTTCGCTAATCATAGAATCATAGAATGTCCTGGGTTGAATAGGACCTTAAAGATCATCTGGTTTCAACCCCCCTGCTGTGGGCAGGGTTGCCAACCACTAGAGCAGGCTGCCCAGGGCCCCATCCAGCCTGGCCTTGAACACCTCCAGGGATGGGGCATCCACAGCTTCTCTGGGCAACCTGTTCCAGTGCCTCACCACCCTCTGAGTGAAAAATTTCCACCTAATATCCAACCTAAATCTCCCCTCTCTTAGTTTAAAACCATTCCCCTTGGTTCTCTCACTATCAAACCCTGTAAACAGTCGCTCCCCCTCCTGTTTATAGGCTCCCTTCAAGTACTGGAAGGCTGCAATGAGGTCTCCCTGGAGCCTTCTCTTCTCCAAGCTAAACAAGCCCAGTTCCCTCAACCTTTCTTCATAGGAGAGGTACTCCAGCCCTCTTATCATCTTTGTGGCCCTCCTCTGGACTCGTTCCAAGAGCTCCACGCCTTTCTTGTGCTGGGGGCCCCAGGCCTGGACACAGTACTGCAGATGGGGCCTCACAAGAGCAGAGTAGAGGGGCACAATCACCTCCCTCTCCCTGGTGGCCACCCCTTTTTTAATGCAGCCCAGGACATAGTTGGTCTTCTGGGCTGCAAGCGCACACTGCTGGCTCATGTCCAGCTTCTCCTCCTTCAGGACCCCCAAGTCCTTCTCTGCAGGGCTGCTCTCAAGATGGTAACTAAAATACTGAAATTATTATTTCATTATATGAATTATTTCATATTATCAAAATATGTTTAGTTCATTGAGTCTGCACATGGTTTACAGTTATCAGTCAGATATGAATAGCAAATGACCAGTGATACACAGCAAAACTGAGCACTGCAATTCAAGACTATCAGTTATGTGCTCCTGTTTCTATACTATGGGCCTCTAAATAATAGACAAAGGCACACAGCTGTGTACTCACAGGTAGAACAGCAATTTCTTCACCATTTATAGAGATTTCAGCTAAAGGGCACTTTATGAGACATACCTTTGATATCCATGGTTATTTTCAATTGAATTTTTGGCCCTGCACCAGCACCATTAATTGCATACACCTTAAAAAAACAAACACTTGTTTTAATGAGTATCTGTAATAGTTTCAAATTGGACAAATCTGGATATATGAAACAACAATGAATGCGGAAACACTTCTTTTGTCCCCTACACTTTGCTAGAACTTACTTCATATTGCTTTACAATTCTGTAAATTGTAATTAAAAACTGTAATACTTCATCACTTGTAATGTAGCTCTTATAAAAAGAAGAAAAAACAAGCCCACTTAAACAGTTATGTTGCCTCCTCTCATGTCCTAGTCTCTGATTGTTTGAAAGGACTTCATGCACATACTTCTAGCAAGCTCCCCCTGCAGAACTGGAACTTTAATCTGAGCCAAATTAGCAACGCAAGTGGCGGAATTAAGAGAGAGATTTAGCTGCTTTGCTAGCACATGAACCAGAGCTTCAGAGTACAAAGCTAACCACTAGTGATGTGTCCTGCTCCCACTCACTCCAACCTCTTCGTTACTCCCCTCGTCCTCAGACTTGTCTCTCTTCACACCCCAGATAACATTCTCGACATGAAAATCTCATACACAGCCTAGGTTTGTGTTCCCTGCTCAGACTAATCTCTTGCTCATACCAAAGAAAAAGAGAAAAAGTATCAGTTCTTACGCTGACATTATACGTATGTCCTCCTTTTAGTCCTTCTATCATGGCAGTGACTGACTGATCTGTTTTGTCAATGACGCTAAGGTTGTGGATCTGGATGGCAGCGGGGTCATCTTCATTGTACACCATAGCTTGATACACCTGAATATTTCCATTTGGTTCAGATGGTGGCACAAATGTTACTTGGAACTTTGTTACTTCGTCTGGTATCTTCTGAAATGTTATGTTGTTAGGTGGGTCTTCAGGCACTGAAAGAAATATTTCAATGATCCACTTAGTTTCCTACTATTACTATTAGAGTAAAACCTGAAAGATTACAAATTATATTTTTGCACATCAGTATTATTTCATTGGTATTTTGTGTTTTTATTAAAAGCATCTCAAATACTTATTGCATATGTAAATATTTAGAAAGAAATTAGAAGTTAAATATTTAGTGAAATACTATCCTCAATGATAGCATTTATTGCTACACATATTAAAAATGATTAGATAACTGTCAGTAGTCTCTACTCGGGAAAATTTCTTCTGATTTGCTACTCAGAAAGCCTGAAGGCATCATTATGCCCTGAAATACATCTGGGATAAACAAATCCTTGCCTGGGCTGACAAGCAAGAAGCAAGTGTTAGTCTTGAGTATCCCTTTCTGAAAGCCCTCTGTCAACAGCAAGCTCCCTCCCAACATATAAACAAGCCACCGTGCTCCTAGAGTCTCTGCTTTCACAGCTAACTCTTTAGGTAAAAACTCTCCTCTAGCCCAGACACAAACACAACACGCATTTTTCCCAAAGACATTTTTTTTTTGTCAAACGCTTATTCCAGTAGCTTGGTCTCAAGACAGCAAAGGTATAAATCATTTTCCCAATGTCCCTATGTGAAATAAAAGACTGTAACATTCTTTTCAGGCAGCTCAATATTTATGGCTCTACCTGAGTAGACAAATATGTAGCATGACCTCTGAATAGTGAAATCAAGCAACTGAAGGTAAACACATTCCCTCAGCCAAGGATTTAGATGCAGTTGTCATACCTTCCAGTTTTTTTACACCAGACAAAAAATCGTTACTCAGGCTTCTCTGGAGTAAGTCTATGCAAATTGGTCCTAACTTCTCAGATACTCACATATATGCTAGACTGTAGAAACCAGATGAGACAAGATGATATGGAAAAAAAAAATTGTTCTTCTCTAAGGTTGCTACACCTCCTAATATATCACATTTTTACATAAGAGAAAGGGCTACCAAAAAAGAGCACTCACAGGACAGACCCAGCTATCACCTAATTTAATTTTCATTTGTTTTTCCACAGTAAAAGACCATATCACCCTCCATGGATATGAACAGATCATGAAAACCTTAGAATTTCATGTATTAAAGGCGTTAGGAAGAGATATACATACACACTCATATATCATATCATATCACTAGGGACAGTGGATTTTCATACATCAAAGGAAAGATACATGTTTAATACAATCACTGTGTAGTGTGTCTAAATCTGACATTAATCTGAGTATACAGCTAAAAAAGCTGACCTGCAGCTAACCTCACTAGAGAGAAGGCAGTTGTAGTTGTAGTTTATACACAGTTGATAATTAGTTTGAATGAAACAAAGCTTCAGTGTATTTTCAGAAAATATTTTTTGCTGGTTTGTTTGTTTGTTTGTTTAAATATCCTTAGTGAACAATTCAAACCCAGCAAAGATAGTAGAAAGAGTATAACCAGGAACTATGTATGCAAAGCTAGGACTGTCTTCCCCATGTACCTCTGTTTGTATTTTCCTAAGCAAGTGCTATCTATTTTTCTGTAACGTAGCCTCTCAGTGTCATGAGGTCCTTACACAGTTCCTCACTCTCAGTTTTATTTCTCTGAGTAGCTTAATAGCATCAGCAACTTTTGTCACCTTAGTATCTACATCATTCTCCAGGTTGTTTTGAATCCGTGGAACAGCTGACTCAAGCACAGATCCCTGTAGGCCTTCACTAGCAACCTCCTTCCACTGAGAATACACAGAGTGTATCCTCAAGTCAGTATAGGCATCATTCACAAATGGTAGGATTCACTTAATCTTTATGTGTTTTACATCAAGACCAAGGATGCTGTATAGAGTTTTCAGTAGTCTCTTAAGGGAAGCAGGCACCTCCACAGGGGAGACTCATCACTTCCTAAGACAGGTATGTTACACAATATATGCTAATATAGATAGGACCTCTCTTCAACAATGACAGAAGTAATCTAGAAGTCTGTGTTCCAAACACCCATATTTTACATGAAGCAAGATCTCTGCATTACTAAAGGTAAATCTTAGTATTTATTATCACCATCATTTTTTGTTGACTGTCATCTTTTTAAATATTAAAGAAAGAATATTGTGAAACAAATCTGCATTAAAAGTGCACCATGTGTTCAAAACTCTCATTTACTTGTCAGATCAAAGGAAAACTGCAAAGTTTGATCCATATAAAGTAGAGAAAAATACAAACCTGCTTCAAAAGTGGAGACAATTACTGGAGAACTAGCCTTGCCTTCAAGGTATGCAGCATTAACATCCCCCGTAAAGGCAATGATTGCTACAGAATACCTTGTAAATGCTTTTAAATCAGAAATTTCTAAGACTTTAACCTCATCATTTGTCTTCAGAAATTGAGCTTTATAATTGTCATTATCTACCTGTAAAATAATAATAATAATTTTAAAAAAGAGATTACAAGACTTGAAACAGCCAAAAGAAGGACATTACTATTTGAACACCTTATTTAACTTTTACCTTTCCACTTTCCTAATGATTTACATAGAAGGGTTCACAAGAAGTCTCTAGCTACCAAGCCTAGAAAGCTGCACAGGGGAGTATGCTCCCATCTCACCCATGTGTTGCCTCTTTAGCACTTCACGTAGTATGGAATTAAGGAAATGGGCTGTTTGCTTTGCTGAACAAACAGGAACTGATTGGTAGACACAGGGACAGGGGATATGTAGTGACCTGAAATGGGAATCAAACTAGGCAGAGATCCAGAAGAGGAGCAGTTATACAGCAGAAAATAGTTTGGAATAGAAAAGCAAAAAGAAAATTTGTCAGCAATATATAATGTTGATATGAGTGCAGAAAGTGCAGTTCCTCTTGGGATGGTATGAATAGCACTACTCATAAGACAGTGGGGAGGGAGTAATTCTCTCACTAGAAAAGCTAGAAAGCAGAAATAATTTGGGTTCAATCTAGAAAAGGGAGTATGGTAGAAGACTTAGTAATAACTTCAAAATACAAAAAAAGGATGTTATTGAAGATAATCAATTTTTTTCTAGTGTTCACAAAAAAAAATAAAAATTTTATTTGCACCAAAAAAGAAAAAGAAATAAATACTACAAAAACTGCACTTATATACCTACATATGTAACTAAAACTATGACTAGTTAAGTTAAAAGCTAGAACAATTTATTGAGGGCTGCTGAGCAACTTTCAGCACTGGACATTTTAAAGAACAGGATAATGAATTATTTGTGAGGAAGACTTTAGGTACACTTGTTTCTCTGTTCAAGCAGGATATAGACTTGACTACTTCTTGGGATCCCTATGATCCCTACATCTCCAATAATCTGTAGTTCTGTAGAAAAATCTACAGTGTTGGGCTATATATCCAATTAATCACTTCTAATCTTAGCTTACAAAAGGAGAAAAAGGAAAAAATGGGAGCTTTTCTAGTGTTTGATCAAGTATCATTTACAAAATTATTTTTATGTCTATTCCCATTACTTCAGTTAATGATGTTTTCATTATTGTTTCCTCAGTGTGTAATCTGGAAAGAGGATTAGGTAGCTGTACAGTAGTTTTCCCACTGGATGAAATCTGTATTAAATGCAGCTGCTAAAACATTAGAATAGTTCAAGCATACCTTTTATTTGACAGATATGCATCTATTCCCACTGTGAATTAACCTGAACTAAACTTTCTGATGGACTAAACAGACATTCATTTCCTGCAATGGCCATCAAGAACTGAAACACTTTTTCCTATCTGACTATCAAAAATCTGGCATATAAATGTTTATCCAAGAGCTAAAAAACAATCACAGCACTACATCATTAATTTACTTCTAGTCTTTCTGAAGTTTAATGGTTCAGTTCCATCTTCTTTACTTATTTTCTGTAATATTTTATTCAGGACTACTTCTAATTATAGTAGGCAGCAAGACAAATGAAAATATGACCTGGAGGAATAATAATGAGGGAGAACTTTTTAGTTTTTCTGATCCATAAAACTGCAAAGAACATACTAGCATTTTAAACAGAATCCTTATACATTCACTAACAAATACTAGTTACTACCTTTTAAGAATAAAGACATCCCAGAGTATAAATCTGAAATTACTCTGTTCTGTGAGCCTATTTTTTTATAAATCATTAAAGATACTCATTTGATAACTAAAATGAATAAAGTTATACACACAGGAAGCTTGTGGAATTTGGACTCTTCATAAAAATTTTCCCACTGGGACAATAAAATTCATACTAAAATTTTCACTGAAAAATATTGTGACAGCTTTATTGGCCTTTAAGAAGGAATAGATTTGTCTAGTAAGATGATTGTCTACAGAACTTACACCTGTAGTTACTGATCATTATACAGACAACATCTGATTACAAGGAATTCCTTAACATAAAGCTAGATATCTGAAATATATTTGAAAAAAACAAAACCAAAGCCCTCCAAACTGAACATTTAAACTAAGTTTTTAAGATCATTCCAAATGGTGACAGGCTCATGTGTAATATTCCATAGTTCATCTTACTCTAGGTATTTTACCATAACTTGATAAGGCATTTACAACATTTTCATAGTGTAGAATCAGACGACACCCTGTTCATAATTTAGGAATTATCAAACAGAGGAGAAGTTGTTTAAATAAAAATTGATTAAGTATTACACACAAAACAAATCAAGCTTCGAAAACTGAATGTGGAAGTTTTATCAAAAGCATGAAAATAATTTTTTCTGTTAATGCACTATAATGCTATTTATTCAAAAGTGACACAAGCTGTTCATGAGAAAAAAGTATGTAGTTTCTAGTGACCTATCTAATGGGCCAAGGAACCATTCCCTCCCTGTCAGTATTCCCCTTGTTATTGTACATAGTTCATCCTGTCATATTACTACTGTGGTAAGTGTATTCACAACTGAACAGATTGCACTTTATATATTTCACAATGAAGTTAGAGGATGAGAAAATAGCAGGACTGCACATTGCTCTCTCTTGTAACTTTACTGAGCAGCTTAAAAATATTTGGTATTTTTTTACCGATCTCAGAAATTTTGATTGCAGAAAAATCTGAGCATTAATATGTTAGCATAACTGTAATTCTCATGACTGATTCAGAAACATTGAAAATATACACATAATAGTCTTACTTCCTTCTCAGAAAATTGAAAGAACGTCCTATTTAAAGCCTTTAAATAGTTTGAAGTAGTCTTTAATTTTGTTTCCCTATTATCTAAGGGACTGATTCAGGATTTTTGAAGCTGCAAACAGCAAGCTTTCCTTGGTAAAGTCTGGTAAACTGCTTACCATTTTCACTGATAGCCCTGACTGCATAATTTCTGGAAGAACAGGGAGCCTATATCCTACATAAAACTTCTCATGTGTTCGAATTTAGAAAGTTTCATGTCTTGCCAAAGGGCAGGAAATGAGGTTTATTAATGGTTGTTTTAAGAAGTATTATAAGGGTAGTAGAGGATGAAAAGAGAAAGGCCACTAGAGCTTTTCTCTTATGTCAGCTTTTTTTTTGCTTATAAAGATCAAGGAGAAAGAACTGTTATTGCTGTGCTACCAAAATACAGCTAATCTGATGGACAGAGCACCAAGTGGAAAGTGGGAAATCTAGTTTGACTCTCGTTTGCCCTCTGATGCGCTGTGTAACTTTGTACAAGTCACTTCTGCTAGGCTCTCAGCTCTCATTTGTAAAATCATGGCAATAAACTTTTCCTTCCTCTGAAGAAAAACAAAGTCATTATTATTTTTACTGGTAAACAGCAGCATTACTGTTAAAAGGAGGTACACCTCCTCATAGCGCAGCTACTGTTTTCCTGTATATATTTATATCTACACTTTTCTTTCTCCAAGACCTCTTATTACCACACTTTTTTTTAATACCAAGTAATTAATTTATCTCCCATTAAGAAATTTATATATGTACAATTAATACTTAGGTGGAGTCTATGTGGAAATAGACACAGTCATTGTTTTTCAATCCAGTTTATGTCTGTCCTGTAATTTCTATAAGAACATCTGCTGTGGTATTCATATCACCAAACTTCTGTGTTACTACCAACAATAAAAAAGAGTTGCCTTACTGAGGTAATGTCTATGAGGTAGCATGTTGGTCCAGTAATGATGACAGGTTCACTCCAGCTGATATTAATACTGTGAGGAGATGTAGCTGAGACAGTCACATCTTCTGGAGGACCATCTGGAGCTGTAGAAAAAAAAATATGTATGTGAATCATGGCCAAAGAAGTTCACAATAAATAACCCAGGAATTTTAGTGGCCAGTTTTTCAATTAAAAAAAAAAAACAAACCAAACCTTTTTCACACATTTACCATTATGCACTGCTTAAATAATTATAATTTTTTATTCTTTCTCATATATAAAGCATACAGTGGGTTTTAGAAACACATCTTTCACTGCAACTACTACAACTTCTCTAGAGTATGAACTGCCAACAACCTCATCTTAAATTGAAATTATAGGGTTTTTAAATACAAGTTATTTGTATGCATTTTACATGACACAAGCAAAATACATATAAAATGATTTGGACAAATAGACAAGCATAATGTATCAATAATACATGTCAA
This sequence comes from Pterocles gutturalis, assembly GCF_000699245.1. Taxonomy (NCBI): domain Eukaryota; kingdom Metazoa; phylum Chordata; class Aves; order Pterocliformes; family Pteroclidae; genus Pterocles; species Pterocles gutturalis. Next base: position 22,035 of record NW_010134841.1, read on the forward strand.
ACGAATCATTCAAAGAACAAGAAATTGTGAAAACACAAGGTTTTCTGCATGCTAGAAAAAATACTAATTACTCATTAGACAGTGATGGTGTGAAAAAATTTTAAAGCATAATCTTATCTACAAATTATCCAACCTGAAGTTATTGATATGGATAATTTCCACATGCAGTTTATATTTGATACATTTTTAGATCTTTGCAAGAAAATTCTAATTCAGTATGCTGTATTTAAGATACTTATCTAAAATATACGTAAGCGTTAATACCTGGTTTATTTTCATCATGAAAAGTACAATATCAGACATTAACTGAAAGCTACCGAAATTTAGCAATATTTTCTGAAATTACCTGTACAATTAGAAAGAAAATTAGAAAAAAAAATATGTCTAACATGTCCCACATCTCACAAAAAAAACATCTTTTAAAAACTCTGTTTGCTTCGGTGGTAACTGCCACATTCTGATTTAGGTTTGTTTGTGAAATGAATCTAGTCAATACGAGGCCATGATATCACTATACCCTTTCTCTTATAAATCACAGCAATTTACTCAGTAGAAATGACCTAGTCTTATTCTCTCATTCCCCCATAATCCAATCACTTCCTCTCATAAGCACTTTTCTCCTGGTTTTCACAATAATGCATTTTCTGTAACTAATTACCATCATTTCCTGATTATCATGCTTCTATCCTTGCACAGGAATGTGGGTCTTATGGAGGTCAGGGTCATCTTTCCCATCCATCTGTGTCCTGATGCTAAGGCAGCAGTTAAGTGTGTTAGCTTGAAGATAAGTCTGGATAGCCCATCATTTAGCATAATCCTCAAAAATAAGACAGAATACTCCAGCCTTCAAGCAGAAACCCATGCTTGCCAGTTTGGTTAAAACCCACCTTTTTTTTCTTTTTCTTTTTTCCCCCCAAAAATTAAGTGTGAAGTTCAGTTATTTCATTTTATAATCATCTAGGTTACTTTGACATATATTTAAATATTTATGTCTTATGGTAGGCCATATTTACTTTCCAATATTTAGTTCTGAGAGAATGAAAGGAACAAAGGAAAACAAGCTCTCTCAGGCAAAACCCACCAGAAGAAAGGGCATACAAGAACAGATGCAATATTATTGCTTTTCACCATACAGAGACATTTCTTTAAGTATACCAAGCAACTGGGTATCAGCAGGGATTGGGAAAGAAGGTGCTGAAAAGAGAAGCATAACCCTCTGCCTCATGCATCTATGTCCTAGCTTTCATGGGACATTTGAACATCTGGGATTTTCCTTTGTATTTCAGTATATCCTGGCATTAAGAGACTTGGCAGTTTACCAAAAAGCACTGTATTGTGTAACTGTACAAGATCCAAAATTAGGTCAGTGATCTCGCTGCCATTCATTTTCCACCTTAGACTGACCCTCCAAAGTGATTTTTTTTCTCTTAGAAAGCACAAGTTTGGCTGATCTTATTTTCCTTACAAATGTAAAAGTGAAACTTGGAGTAAGCACAGGTGTGAGGGAACTTTCCCCAGCTATAGAAAACATTTCTTGCCCTTTCCCTATTACTGTGACACAACACTGTGATCTTCTGTACTGGTAAATATAAATCTAGGTTATGCTGAAAATACTTCATCTTGCAGAGCAGATTTGGCTCTTGAGTAATCCATCAGCTAAACAATAACAGTGCCATCAAACTACTTTATGCGACAGTAGGACAATTCCTGTGAGAATAACCTGCAAGACAGAAGGCTGAAGAGTTTATCTTTGTGATGTGAGAACTTGACTGTACTGAACAACCTATCACATTTTCCACAGAGTAAAACCATAACCACTTGCAGTACAGAACACAGCTGTGATTTTTTGTTTGAAGCTTGCAAATGAGCTAAAGAATCTTAAAAAGACTTTCTGTAGTCTTAATTTTACCTTCATAATGAACAACTGAAATAACTAAGATCCTCACCTTAGCCACTGGATATTCAGAACTAGTAGGTATTTCTGCTTTATGACAACACTCAAATCCTCAGCACTTATGAAGAATATTTAGGGTTTCTGTTATATAATTTTTGCTGTTGTTGAAGTTTCCTCTCCTTATATTCTGGGAAATGAGTCTTAACAGTTCCAGCTAAAATTCTGTACCTTCCTGAATACGAGCATAATACCTGGAATATTTTCTTTAGGCTTGAGAGAAACACAAATTTCTGAGAACCTTACTATTTCTGAAGAAAAATAATTTGACTATTATTTCACAACCAAAGTAACTTTTCCTTTGGTGGAAGCAATGTCTTACAGAAGCATTTCTTGAAAATCAGAAACAGGGCTAACTTCTGCCCTCAAATCTGCAAACACTACTCCCATTGATTTTATAGGCTAAGTACTCAGGGTATTTTACATAGCAGCTAAGCACCCTTAAGCCCTAACAGACCATGTATATTGGCTGTGTACCAGCAGGCTAATCCAGAGGATGCCTGGCCCTGTCCACGAAGGAAAGGAGAGGGGGTTCGACACCTGTTCTCTGGATACACTCCACAAGGCTAACCAGAGTGCCGGGTCACTTTTTTGTGCATCCTGAATTTCTCTCCCCTGCTACAGGCAGTGCCCTTTGCAAAAGAAAGGGAGAAACTAAGGTTTTTTAGTCTGTTTAACAATATTTCTGAAGACTAGTCTTTGGAAAGTATAAGGTCAGGTAGCTAGAGACCTGCCCTTGCTAAGTATCAGCTGCTGCTCAGGGAGGCTCCCAGCAGCAATGAAGCATGCTGCAGCTTCCAGCTGGCTACCCAGCTGTGACATGTCGCGTTCCTCTTTTTTTCCCTCCTCAGCTGATTGCCATTACCCCAGGAAAGATCAGCACCCAGCCACGACATCCGGAATAGTGCCTATGCTTCCTGGACTCCATGGCAGTGTGTTTTACAGGCAGCTCATCTCTTGATGTGTCACTGATCCAGCTCACAGGAAATTTGTTGCTGCCCACTTCCCTCACCATAGCCACAGGCTAAAAACGCTAGCAGCCCCAGACACTTGGGCTGGAAGAACTGGTGTAACTTTTTTAACTTCTACCCCATCACTGTTTGTTAAAGTAGCTAATAGAGCACACAGAGAACCTACTGCTGGGAACGACCCTGTATTGGCATGGAATGGGCTTGTGCAGTCTAGTGAGATTTACCTCTCCTCCGTGGGACTGATAGGAAACTAGTTCTCTCCTAAACTAAGTTATCACTGTCCAGAGAGGAATTCATAAAGAGAATCCTCTCTTTATGTGATTGTATGTGTTTTGATTATCTGGCTCTCTGTCCAGCTTAAACCCCTAACTTTCCTAAACTCGGTAACAATTTTTTTTATAAGTGTTGGCATATGTCAGCAGCTGAGATCTATCCATCTAACAGCAAGAAATCTCGCCAGAGCTGTTGGCTCAAGAGATGCACAAATTCTGTTAGCTATTTTCTGCTCCACCTGGGGTTATATGTTTGGGGTTCTTTTTCCCTTTCACTTAAAATGTTGCATTAATTTACAGGCATAGCATCCCTATAAGAAACACTGGACAAAGAATGTAAGTGCATGTAAGAATGACTCTGCAGATGATTCCAGTATTTCTCAGTCCAAAGGACTGTTTCTGTGCTTTATGTGAAAAATGGGCTCTTGTGATGTTCACTGTCGTGGTGTCCAAATCCCTTTGCCCTTTGGGACTTAGAATTTCTCTAATGCAATTTCTCATATGTAAATGAAGATGACAATATTTCCTTACCTAGTAGAAAAATTGTGAGCTATTTAAGGATAGGTGGCTGTACCACATGCCCAACATGACTGAAAATATCCCCAAAAATTTCATTGAAAATCAACCCAAGGTAGCCAAAATTCAGACTTACCAGTTCTAGATGTGGAATAAGGCTGAGGTGTGAAATTGCTGTTGGGTAAGCAGTAAATATAGGAGAGCATTCAAAAGACATTAAAATTGGAAGTAGTGTCAAGTATGCATACCACATGATTTATATTATGATACTTCATATGTGAAGAGTTGCAATAAATCCTTATTAATTTCACCAATATTGTGTAGGTCTATGAAGAAATAACTTCTACCAAGTGTTCTTGGTTAAGCAGGTGAACATGACATTGTTATAGCATTACAACACATGGCAAGCATGGCAAACATCCTTACTTACAGCCAGGAAGTGTTTGCGTAGAAATCCAAGGTGAAGAACTGCCATAGCCAACATTTGTACTGGCAGCAACTGCAAATCTGTACCATCTGTATTTTTTCAGTCCATACACTGTCTCTTCTATCCGGTCATCCACCACATTTTCATATAAATGTTGTTGCATCTCAGATTCAATACATTCCTTGGTTTCCCAGTCACTGCAGTGGATGGACTGGAGCTGTGTGGTAATCTTGTAGTTTTGAAAGTAGCCAAAGATAGATTTCGGTGATCTCCAATTCAAGGTCACGCTTGTTGATTGCACATTGGAAAAAACAATATCCCTGGGAGCACTAGGAACTGCAAATTAAAATGCCTGTAAGATATATTTATTTGAATGAAAAGTGATTTCACATATAACTCTTATTCAGTGTTGAAAAAATATTTTAATAAGCATGTCTAAAGACCAAGATTTAATTTCATATGGTTAATAAGGAGTAATTCCATTGGTTTAAATCACACTGCACATATATAGGTGGCATACATTTACTATAGCTTTTGAAATAAAGAAAAATACTTCTAGGCATGGCATGCAGGGGCAGCTTTGAGAGGTGTAACATTGCTGTTGCTACATTTGGGGCTATGTCTCAACTGGGGGAGGGAATATCAAGCTAAGTTATTTTTGGCCTACCCATAGCATCTTTTACTGCTGTTGCTAACTGGGATTCCTCACCTCTCACTTAGAAATTATAATCTGTCTCCCTCTCAGTAACATATGAAATTCTCAGGCAACACCTCAAGGTTTCGTAAGTGTCCTGTTTCACCTTCTGAATGAAAATTATCAATACATGCACTATGTTTTTTTATCTTTACATAAGTGCTTACAAGCAGTTCAGTAAACAACAAATTAAAAGAATGCTAGCAGGAAGAGGTAAATAATATGGCAATACAAAGCAAAAAAAGAAACTCCCCATAAACCTTGTTTCCATGCATCTATATATGTATATATATGTGGGTATACACAGGTTATATTCATGTGCATAAAGACAGAAGTAGTGCATAGATGTACGTAAACACGTATACACACATGCCCATACATTTATCCTTATCTATATTAAGCCAACAGTGTAGTCCTAGCTCTCACAGACTGGATGCAACATATGGTTTTGTGCTATATCACATAGTCATACAGTAAACTAATATTATCTCTAAAGACTCTGTAAGATAATGCTAATACTGTCTGTGGCAAAAACTGTGCAGAGAAATCAGCTCAGAAATCATTTTGTGCACTTAGCTTTAAAGAGTGCTTTAGAGTCTTTGGGGGAAGAAGTATCGCTGGTAAAAGAAAAACACATGATACATCCTCAAACTGAAACTGAAGAAGCCCCAAGGCTTACATAAAGAATAAAAGGATCCCAGACTAACATTACTGGGGAAGAAAGAGAAAACCCTCTTTTTTTTTTTCCAGCCTTGTGGGAATATCTGATCTCTGCTTTCATCTGCAACAATCTGTTTATCAAAATCATCATAATATAACAAGCTGAAGCCTCTCCACTAAATACGAATATTTAACAAGAAATTTAAATTCTGAGCCAAACTAAGTTGTGACAATAAAAAGGTTGAGAAATTGAAGTCTCTTGAAAGGAGTCCAAAGCAGGTGGAGCCTGCAGGGGAGGGACCAGGCACAGGAACCGTGGGCGCTTCCCCTGTCCTTCTGCTCAGCTCTCACGCATGCTTACACAACATCACAACGTGCAATAGTCCCATGTGCTCCCACCCTGCTACACACTAAGCAGACACAGAACAAGAGCAAACTGTCTAAGAAAAAAATCTTCACTAAAGACAACTTTCATCATCATGCTCCATACTATCAAAATTAAAGTTGCATTGCTCTGCTGTTATTAGCATGAAGAGAAATAAAGCAAGTGGTAAATATAAACAAAACAGGAAGTAACCTCCTTGCTTGATCAGAGTTTTGGAGATGTAATACTCACTTTGTCCACTTTCAAAAAAATAAACACTGCAATATTTTCATAATAGCTCTATGAAATCTATTTACTACTTGTGTAAATTACAAGAAGGGGCCTAGTTTGACCATTAGTTAATGGAAAATAAAGGCAGAGAAATGTTCAATGGTTACTATTTAAAAAAAAATCAGTATTTTTCCTTAAAAAAATCTACTCTTATTGTAACATAAGTTGTTAATATCCGTTAAGATACTGCAAAGAATATGAATCTTACACACTCAGTTATGATGATGATAAGATGTGAGATAGAATGGATTAAACTATTTGACTGAAATAGTTACCACCCAGTCTCACTCTGAACTTGAATTAAAGTATTTTTAAGACTGAATACTATATATTCCAGGAATTAAAAAATTAAGAGTCAACAATGCCAAAGGCATCAGAACAGATAAAACTTTAAAGAATTCAAGAAAATTAAATTCTCCTCCTTCTCACTTAGAGGGGATTACTCTTTTTTAGACAAGGAATATGACCTCACCTCACCTTCCCATGCACACAACTCCAGGAATTCTTGCCAGCATTGGTAGGTTTGGTATAAAAGTGTGAAAGTAAGCAATATGGAGATGGAAACAATTGGCTCTAATACCTCTTAGTCTACCATTACTAACTTCGTCTGCTGAAAACTGATTATTGGACTATACTCCAATTTAAATGAAAGACTGGATCAAATACTGAAATAAGGAGTTGGAATACAGTGGATAGTAAGTGGTTGTGTGCTGGGTGCCCAGAGGAAGGTGGAAATATATACCTTCACTTGCTCAAATATGCAGCTGGTAGAGCCATGGCCAGCACAACTGTAGTCTTTGCATCTAAAACAAAGCAGGTTAAAGAAGCTAGTCACAGGCAGAAAGAGCAGTGCCCATATTCTAGCCAGCATGGTGGGCTTTCTTTCTCAGCTGTTCCCCCAGTTTCAGCATGGATGAAACTGTTTTCAGTTTCAGCAACATTGCAGTAAACATGGAAAAGGCGCTTGGCAGTTTCATAGAACTAGAAATGATATCAGGAAAAATAACAGTGGCTCTGATTTGTGGGCTCTCACAGAGAACAACAAAAGTCTAAGAAAGCCAGCCTCCATGAGCCCTCCTTGTATTTGGTGGAAAGGGACAAACTCCCAAAGAGCAGGGGAAAGAATGGGGTGCAGGAAAGTTATGTTTCTCTTTTCATCTGTCCCCTAGAGAAGTGTCCTTTTTCCAAAAGGAACCCATACAAATTACTGTCACAAGGCTGAAGATAATCTGTGTGATCATCCCAGTGAGTAATATTACATGAAAACCACCATTTTGAAAGATAAGCTTGCAGGTATAAAGGTAACAGACAGATTAGACAAGAATTTCTTCTTTCCTACAAAAAGCTTTTATTTCTATTTTATACGATCATTTTTCCAGTTTACTAAGCCCCATATACACAAAATATTTCTAACCTACAAAAGAAAGGGTCAGTTGGCAGATGTAGGAAAATTTTCTCTGTCAGTGCTTAGACAGGTCTTTAAAATGGTATCAGAGCCTTAACCATTAGTCAGTTTAAATCTAGACCGTTCTATCTCATTGCTTACATAGACAAATAAAATATAAACGTAATCCTTTATTAGAAGAAATGAAAAGATGATCTGAATCCAGAGCAAATCAGAGGTTTGCTCTGAGGACCGCAGTGAGGAGCAGTGACACCCAGAGGCACAGTGTCTCTTGCACTTGATTGTGTTCAATGAGACAATTTCAAGACAACTATGCTCTTGGGTTACAGATACAAAGAGGATTACAATTACTCTAGCATGGAGAATCAGATTTCCATTCCTCAAGAATGACTAAAATTCCCCTAACTTTTTCTGTCCACAGATGGTACTGATTTGAACAAACCATTCCATGCTTCCTAGAGTAATCACGCAGCTTGTTTAAATTTTCTAAACATGACTCAACTATGATGAAGTGATCACTGTTCACACTAAAAACAAAGACAAAAATTGCATCTTTGTCAATTATTCTTTCAGATTAAATTGGAACTGTAGCAAATACTTATGTATCTGCTCTTATACACTGCTGCTTTGATATGTGCCTAACAGGAACTTTATTATTATTCCTAGTTTCCAGAAAGGTGCACTTAAAGAAATGGCATGAAAAAGGCTGTGCTTGTGGTGGTGTAAGACACTAATTGTCTAGGACTGTGCTCTGACTAGATAGCTGGCATTCTAGGGCTAATCACGTATTTAAATTTCCCAGGAATCACAGGTAGGACGCCTTAAGTATCATCATCATATATCTGACAGTGTTTCCCTATGGAAATATATTGTATTTGTTATAATTCAGCTAGCTCTAGGAGTAGGGAGTTTTTCAAAGTCTGAAATTTTTGGTGCAACAGACTCTATCATTTTCCATTTAATAGCTTTTAATTCAGCTTCTGAAAGACAGCCAAGAAGCTGGCAGAGAGGCTGTCTGTGAAATGTTGTTGAACGCAGTTTCTGGACTGGAGGAGGAATAAGGTATTTTCAGGTTCATCCACCATGTTCACATGATGGCCAAACTCCAACAAAAAGTGCCTGAAGCCAGATCCACATGGGATTTTAAGCTCCTAAAACCTATTTATGTGCCTGAACTCCCACTGAAGTTGACAGGAAGCTAAGCACCTAAATAGAAGTTACTTTCACGGATCTTGGCCCTGATTTCCTGTGCTCATCTGACTGCAATGCTAATCAGCTCTTCCAAAGCTGGTGGACTGCTCTGAGATTAAGTTTTTATTTGAGAACCTGAATGAAAGGAAATTCCTGGTAGAAAAAGCACCAGGACTGTGCAAAGACTCAGATGAAGTTGAACTGGGCCAGTGGAATTGGTTTAAATCAACAGAAATACTTGGTAGAAAAAATCTTACTCACAATGCAAAGATAACCTAAGGGCAGCAAAGGACACACACAAAAAAAAATCTACTGAGAAAAGAGAGAAGTTATGGCTTTCTGTAAAGACTTCTGTGGAAAGCAATGACTACAGCTGCACGGGCCAGGAACAGAAGACGGTAATATGATATGGCACAGTTCCTAACAAAGTTAATAAAAAAAAAGTCTGCCTACAGAACAGCTGCTTGTAGCTGGAGTTTGGATTAAAAGAACAGCGGCAGCCTTAAAGTCTGTTGGGTGGTATTAAGAGCATCAATAGGAGGAAAGTGAAGAACAAAATAGAACAGATAGCAGTGGGCACAGAAGACTTCAGAAGATGGAGATATCTGAAAAGAAAATTAATATTCTGTACTGGTCATCTCTATTATTTTTTTAAGGCTTAGTTACCCAAAGGATTAAGCTGATACCCCTGATCATACTAAGTAGTACTCCACACTGCTGTTTTCAGGGAGACTCATCATGATACAAAGTCCTGGTCAGTGTGGACAAGGACATCACAAATAGGTCCCAAATGAATTTACTAACATAAAAATGCAAAAAACTGTAGACTATTTTTCCCATGACTTAGGACTGATACTATCAGACACGCTTTAAAGGAAATTGCACAGTTGAGAATGTGTCTTTTAAAAGCTCAGGACTGTGTGTCTTAGTCCTGAGCACATTAGAAAATTCAGTCTCTAACTATGAGATCTAAGCACTGAAAAATCAAATCCTACAAATCTAAGGAGAAATGCACACCTTCAAGCTAAGCTTAGAAAAGTAGTGAAAAGCTGTCAGTACTTGAGTCTTAAATAAGAATGCTCAGCTTTCTGACAAACTGGACCACTGTTTGCTTTTCAGCAATTTATTTGACCTGTAAATGCTTTCAATGTCAACTTTGTATGTATATGTCACCACTATTTCTTATACATTAATCTAGAGCTGACTTAGTCCTTAAAAGAATATTTCTTTCATCCTACACTATATGATTCTTCTATTTTTATCTATCTGCTTATAAAAATAACATCAATGCAATTTCATTGGCAGCAACAAAGTGATCATTGCATCTGTCTAGTGAAGATTTGCCATGAACATCAAAGCCATTAACATACATTTGGACATACGAACTAATCATAAAATCTAAAAAAAGAAAATAAAAAAAAATCCACATTACATTAAGACAATACAAGTCTGTTTAAAAAAAAATCAGTTTCAGTCATCTTGGAAAGAAGTGTTTCAAAGATTCCTAGTCATGATTCACTCCACAATTTTTGGATGCTTTTACCTTAATATTTTGGAAACATAAACTTGCAGCATGGATTGAACATGTGAAACACACTGCTCTTATCTGTAGTAGTGACAGGGGATACCAAAGCACTTCCATTTCCAGTGCTGTGGTTCTGCATTAGGCTGATTCCTCTGGATAGCCAGGCCAACACACTGCACTGCACATCACACCTGGGGCCCTAAGGGCCACTGCAGGGTATGGACTTAAATGATTTTTCCAGTGCATTATAGTCAACTGCAGTTCTCTTCACAAGTTAATGAGGAAATTCATATAACTCCAGCTCACACAGCTGCCATGAGCTGCCACATCCTAAGAAAAGGATTTATGGTGAAGGAACAGAGCATCCTCTTGGACGTGAAAATGGTTTTAAGCTCATGCTATGTTTTGTGTTCCTCACAGGCCTGGATGAAGAAAAGGCCCACAGTTTCCAATGGACACCTCCCTCCTGGAGGTACAAACCCACAATCTTTAAAGGTTTGCCTGTGCAGTGAAGAAAGACATTTTGTACACAAGTAACTACAGATGATGTTAATCTGCCACCTTCACACCAAAAGACCTAAGAAATTTTCCCATTACCACCTTTTAGGCACTACTCTCCTTCATGCACAAGGCATACTTCTACGTAGAGCTACAAGATAGAATCGGCCAGCAAAATTAAGCACAGATTAAATTAAAAAATGTTTCCTGGAGAAATTCTTAGCCATATTTAAATGTAAATTATGAATTAATTTCTGTTTAGTAGAAAACAAATGGTAAGGCCTGTCACCATAGTACAATGGGGTCTCAACCTGTTCAGAGATTCTGTGTTCAGTTATAATATTAAGTAGGACTAGCAGTAAGGAGGGAAACATTACTCTGCATGTCTTAATACTACATCAATATGATCAATATTTTCAGAGAATAATTTTTTTTCTATGAAGAAAAATTTAAATTTAAAAAAATTGAAGCAGCAGCAGTTTTCTTTTGATTATTCATGCTTTGAACCCCTCAAGTGACTTTTAAATTTTTTAATTTTTATTCTTAGCTGAATGACTATTACACTTGTCTCAGACTTGTGAGTTAATGGAACCTTCACAACTTTCACATGCCTTTGGAGAAGTTTCCTAACATTTTATGGCTCTTTCTCCCTTCTAAAAGCTCACTCAAGCTTAATGAAATTTCATTTTAATATGTGCATTTTCTTGAAAATAATCCAAGGATAGCTATTAAGTCATAAAATACTAACTCATTTATGCATGTGTAATTGCTATATTATCTTTTATACCCCGTATAATACATTTAAACACAAAGTAATATTACCACTACAAAGTCGACAATTTTTATAACATACTGCAGCCTGGCAGAGGTGGTTTACCATGACAATGGAGCTAGATTAGACACAAAACACTACTAATCTCCTCGTAAATTTAATCTTCATGATTCATGTTTAATTGTACTCTGATACAAACAAATTTACCTCAGAAGAAAGGCAAATAATCTTGCTAAGAATGTAAAGGTCAAACACTATGCAGTGAGACACTGAGCCAAATTCGATTTCACTTTATGTCAGAAATAAATGCATCGTCAGTGACTCAGTGCTGGCTACATATTCTGTGACTAATCTTAGACCACCATAAATAAGAAACTGACAACAGCTATAAAACTGTTTCCATTCCCAACCATGAATCTCCAATTCCTAGTACCCAGTCACCACAAAACAATTCATGCAAACACACCATTAAGGAAATGTCCTAATAATAACTAGTTTGTTGTAAATATGACTAAGCAATAACATGTAAGGCAATGCTAAAACAGCAAGAAAGAGTCTGAGTAGTGTATGTGGCAAAGAATACATGTATTATAAATCCTTCAGTTAGAAAAACTCCCAGTGATAAGACATATAAGCCGCGTGTTGTTACAAAATAAAGCATGTTTTTTTTCTCCTGGTACTACAACTCTATTTAATATAGACCACAACAGACTAGCAGTCTGTCTCTCAAACCCAGGCTTAATCCCACATCCACATCTTCTAGAGGCTTTTCTCAAGCACTAATCAACAGCCAACCCCAAATTTCTCAGAAATCCCAACAATTAATTTGTCCAGGTGACAGGCTTCTTTAACACTGCTAGAAGCCTCTCCCCCCCTCCTCCAAGAAGTGGGTTACTTAGGAAGCCTCCTGGTCTCCTCTGCAGCAGTCCTATAAGACTATCTCTAAAATCTTTGGGTTTTGGATGGGTCCAGATTTAATTGAGCATCAGCCCACCTGTCTGTACACCCATCCCCAGTTTCAGTCTTGAGCTCAGGGTTGGCTGTTCAGCAGCCCTGCTTTAAAAGAAAGGGTGGAGGGTTACGACAGCAGTTGAGAAGTATACTTAGGTGCACTCTCGCACACATCCACATTCAGCACAGTGGTTAAGCTCACTACAGTATTTCCAGACAATGCTGTGAGATAAGAGCATGCTCATCACTAATATTTAAACAATGTTTCCTTCAAAAGCAGCTTTTGAACTCTACTGATTGACAGAAGTTTCTGAGCAAACAAGAGGGTGGATGACCCAGACAGAAGTCTTAAATCACTAAGCAGACAGACAGGAGGGGACCAGCAGGGATCAGAAAACAGCTGAATTTGTAGGGGTGCTGTTGATGAGAAAGCCAATTTAGAGAGAACATTTTTACTAGAAACTCATATGGAGGTACCACCTCATTGTTCAAACAGGGGATGGGGCCGGTCTCTAGTGGGATGGACTGTATTAGAGGAGGGGCAGTCATCAAGGTACAACCCCAGCTATTTTAATGATGTTGGCCACATTATGCCAGCAAGAGGCTGCTTTGCTTGTCCTCATTTGGAGCTCAGCCATTTGATCTGGAACCAGAGCAGCAGCAGTTCAGCTGATGATACAGACGTGGTCTAGATTCATTCAGACATGTACATCTACAAGTCTAATTTTAAGTGTGGAAATAAAAGCTCAGAGTGGGGCACTAAGGCTTTGCGAATAGGAGAGATCCAAAGGCGGAACCTAAAGAGGTGCATGATGCTCAGGAAGCTACCAACAGGAAGTCAAAGCATAAGGGTAAGTCTCATCTCCTCCAAGTTTAGAAGTCTGATTCAAGTCTGCATATTAGAGCTGCCCCCCTCCACTTGTCATCCAGAACCTAAAACTCCCCACTGACACAGACACTTCTGTCTATTATTTGACAGAACTGAGCAGAACACACTCGTTCATTTGAAATATATATGTGAAAGAATGCTGCTGTTTATCTTTTAAGTTATTTGATAACTTAAGAATTAAAGTATTACGAAAGTTAGTTTTGGTTCCTAAACATCAGGGGATACAGTTGTTCCCGCCCCACCCCCAATTTTCCTAATGATCCAGCTGTTCAGAATTAAAAGACCTCCTCAACACTACTGCACGAATTGATGTCACTGAAGAGGAAACAGCAATAGCAACTAAATGCAGTAATTGCTCCTGTAATTCAGTGGTAAGGTGAGATCTTGTTCTGGATCCTACTTTTTACTGTTATACTGAACTATCACTGAAGAAGGAAAAAACATGAGAAATAATCACAAGAATAGAAATTGCCCCTAGCTAGGGAAGAGAACTGAAACAGGCATTTACTTCCTGGACTGGGCACTGGGCTTCTCTCCACTTCCAGCATAGAAGCTAGGCACCTAGCTATTTACACAGAAGCAATACTGTATTTTGCAAAGAATTTCACCCCTGAGTGCATAAGGAAGTTTCAGATGCCAAATGAAAGCACAGCCAGGACCAGGTGAAGTGTGAAGTGTGAAGTGTACGTGGAGAGCAAAAGGAAGATAAGATTTTGGGTGAAAATTTTTTACTACAATGCCAAAAACCCTGCCTATGTTTGTCTTTCTATTTAGCTCACAATTTTCTTTGTTGTTAAAAAATCCTACTCACCAAGAGCTACGATGAAAGCCTGCTTGAAGAAGTTAAACGTTTTTTAGTTGCACAGATTGTGAGCAGCTTTCTTGTTCTCAACACAGAAAAAGGTACTTTCTCTGTGCTTTTTAAAATGGCAATTAATTCCATTCTCATTACCAAGTTTATTCTAAACCAGAAGAAAGACGAAGTCCTGCTTCTCCTCATCCACTATTAGCATGAAATTTAAACAACAGAAGGATATAGCTGCCTGAATTGAAGCAGGTATTTGAGGTCTGCTTGTTTCATAGTCATCATTTAAATTAAACAAAAGAATTAACTTGACTTATTTGTTACCTTTTTCTGGAAGCGTACTGGCATTGCATATCTGTTCTTCACCATCACCAGCAGATGTTGCAGCTTTTATTTTGAATTGATAAGTAACATCGGAAAGCAGATTTCTAAAAGTATGCAATGTATCATAAGATGAAAAATCTGTAGAATTTCCTTCAACTGTTATGGTGTAATGAGTAATTAGACCATTGGATGAAGCAGGAGGGTCCCACTGCACTAGGATTGATTGCCAACTCGTTGCAATACAATGAACATTCTGGACAGCATCTGGTACTTAAAAGATACACATGCACCAAAGATTAACATTCCCACACAATTAAAATGGTAATCACAGAACAATATAGTCAGAGAAGCAGACCCAGCCTTCATATGAAGGGTCGAAGATTCCAGTAGCAGAAAAATTGATGCTGTAAAAGAAACACATTGAGAGAACAAAAATATGTCTTTGTCCTCATTAGACCATTCATTTCCAACTACTAGGAACATGACTGGCGCTAGTACTTGAAACAGAAGAGACCATCTATCTGGCTTTTTCCTAGTTGTGTGCTCCAATTCTTTTTTCACATCTGCTCGTATTTTCCCTATGTTTCTTTAATACAAGTGTAGTCAAACATAAGCAGTAGTGTGAAACTCATACACATACTCCCCAACAGTATCAACAGCAGAAGTTCCTTATTTATGTTAGCTTTGTTTCTCTATCATATCTCTGTCCTTTCAGCAGTGGCACAACCTGCACGGAATTCATTGGGCAGGTTTCAGAGCTGTCATATCAATGCTATTACCTTACTGTTCCCCACCTCCCTGCTGGAACCAGGGAATATTTTTAAATTGCTCATAAAAATTTATTAAAAGGTAGCAAATATTATATTCATGCTGAAAATAGAGCAATTATGTGTGAACAATTGGTTAAATAGAGGAATGAATTAAAGTATCTCAGAAAGGGATAAAGTGCTGGCTGTACCAGCTAAGAGACTTGAGAGGTGCCCCAACCTACTTCTTCTATTGAAACATGTCCAGGAACCCGTAAAATAGTGAAAAGGCTGTCAGTGGGGTACCAGAAATAAGGGGAAATGTTCATTACCACTGCACAGAGGTAAATTAATATCTTTAAAATGATTCATTTTCTTTTCACAGTTGAAAGAAAAATCTTTTTTTTTTAAAAAGCAGCATCTGCAGAATAAAGAAGATTAACTGGCATTTTTAATAAAGACTAGAGACAAAACTCTTAGATTAAGTCAATGAGGGACTGATTGAGCAACTGCCCAAAATTTGGGTTGGAGGGAAAGGAAACAATGCTGCAACTAGCTGAGCATAAAATCTGGGAAAAAGCTGTAAAACGACTACACAGCACTCCTGGGGGCAGTGTCTCTCCAGCACTCCTGAAGATAGTATCATGAGTATGGAAAGTCAGTGGTGAAATGAGACAACTGATGGATGACCAAGGTTCGTGGGCAGGACAACCTCCAGCTTCAGGGATCCAACAGGCAACCTGAACCAGTTCAGTGATGGTCCAGATTTCTCATGGTGTTGTAACTGCTGGGTAAAATAAACAGCACAATTTTTCCCAGAACTCCTGTTTTTTCATCTCTGGAAAGAATATTTCTCTGGAAATGTGGTCTTGAAAAACTGTAGTCACCAGTAGTCACCATATGGGATCTTTTGATATCTCATCTGCTCCCTTTGCTTCCAGTATAAAGGAACCTGGGAGTTCAGACACAGACCCCTAACCCATGCAAGTCCCCTGGTACTGACAGATCTTATAAAGTGCATGAGCCTGGGGATTGCTCTGACTTGGCAAAGGAGCTACAGTTTTGCACAAAGGCCAGTTTCACAAACCCAAAGAGCTCCGGAGCTCTCTTTAGTGAATGTTGAATATTCACTTTCCATGACACAATTTTTCATTTTGAAACAACCTGCGACTTCAAAAGAGAGGTAGAAGGCACAAGACAAAACTGCACACAATTGATTAATTAAGCCAGCCCTCCCCAGTTGTCAGGAAGAATAAGATCTAACAAATTGGGGTATTTAATTAGTGGTTAGCTTCCCTTCCTAAGAGAAATTATAAAAAAATATTAAGAATTTGTATTTGTTTAATACAATTTCCACTTCATTTGCCAATCTTTTGTCCAGCTGCTTTTGATACTGCTGAAGTTTCAGTTATTTTCACTGGGATCTGAATTATTACTTTGATCTGCAAAAACTGATATCTATCTAATTTTCCTCCCTTTATCTGTGATGCTATTAAAAGATTTATAGTAACCATATAATCCTCTCATTTCAGATGAGGACATTTCTAATTCTACACTTCCGACATCAAACTTCAAACCCAGACTATCCGGTACAAAAGGAATGTGAATCAGTGTTACACAGGCAGAAGACATTGAGATAGTGTTATGTGACGTTTTCTTTGTAGAGGAGAGGAAAACTGTTGTTCGGCCATACAAGGAAAATATACATAAACAGAACTGCATCTTACAAAAGGTCACATCTAACCTGATTCCATCGTTGTAAACTGGACAGCATTACTGAACTGATTGCCATTCCCAAGCTTGGTAAATGCAGAGACACTGATAAAATAGGGGCTGAATGGTTCTAATCCAACAAGGTTTGCCTCATGTTTGGAACCTGAAATGTTCTTAAGGAAGGAAAAATTATTAGTACACAATTAATCTGTCTAAACATTGTGGGTCCCACCTTGAACCCACGGAAATTAACAGAAGATTTAGAGCCATAGTCTTGCCTCTTCTACTCTGAGTAGCTTTCAGTCAAAGTAGTCCCTGAGCTCAGTGAAAAAGAATGCAGGGTTAAACTTTTCCTTTCCTTTCTTCTCTCCCTCTTTCACTGTGGCTTGTGAGGAAGATATGCCAAAGGATGGTATCATAATTACCATAGCATTATTAGAACATATTAACTCCACATATGTCTTTTTTTACCAATAATGAAAACTCTTGTCACCTCCACACTGCCACATCACCACCCTCTCACCTTCTACATTGTTACTACACCTTTGCAGTGGAAGAGGTCATGATTCTGTCCTCATTTATTTTACTTTACCTAAGCCAGACGCACAGGCTGAAGAAGAGCTTCAAAAAAAGCTAAAAAGCACAGTTCAGTTCCTGGTAGCCATTTTTCCCTGTGCATGCAAGGCGTATTTTGTGCAAATGTTGAGAGGACTATAACAGCAGCAGGGAAAGAAATTTCAGCAAGAAAACCTGGTGAGCATCTTGTGAGATTCAAGTTATCAGAGAACTATTGTGCCTAACTACAATATTTCTATATAAATTGCTCTGCCTGTCTTGATGTCACAACCTAAATCTAATTTCTTGCCCATATAACATTACAAAATATGAAGAAACATAGGACATAGCAGATGCATTTAAGTGCTCCAGCCAGTTTCTGTGTTCTAACTGTGTTTGAGTCTGCCTCAGATGGACAGTGGAGAAGGACCTTTGGTGGCCTCCATGAGCACCCAAAGAATGTGCTTCCAAAGGCAGGTGGCTGGAGAAACCACTGTTCCCCTTCCACATGTGCATTGTGCTCTCCCTCTTCCAAGGATTATGGGAGAAACTGGGTGACACCAGCACTTCATTCCACAATGGCGAATAACAGCAGACTGCACAAGGGATAGCACAGTAGGCCACCCCATGGGGACTGATTTCCACAATGCATACACCTGACAACAGCACAAGCACTTCCCTTGTGTGCTAAATCTCTCCAATAAGGACTGTACTGCTGAAGGAGCTGGAGCAATGGAGCTCCTCACAGTCCCATGCCTACCTTACACTGCATGTCTTAAACTTGAAGCTCACTGCTGCCATGTCTTTCCCCGCAGCTTTTACAAGTGTCTTGGGTGAACCCAAGTCACTACACAGCTTCTAAGCCTGAGCTGCAATCCTGGCCTCAGCTTGCTGCCTTTACAGTTCATGGTGCATTTCTTGATGACATCCAAGCAACCAGATTTAAGCAGATATAAATGCCTTGATGGATTTTTATATGTAATTTTATAGCATCTATTTCAGTTAAAATGTATTCAGTTATTCTTATTCTGCAAAAATAAAAAAATACAAACCTCTAAAAAGTTTTTAACCATTTTTCAAGATGACTAGGAATGTCATTCTTTCTTTTTTAATCTCGGAAGTCCGCAGATACTGAATAGCTAAACAAAGCCACAAAACAAGTAACTTCTGTCATTTTCTAACACTAAACTTAAATGGAAGTATGAACTAAAGATTAATAAATCTTATCATTAATGAAATATTAGAAGCTCAAAGCAAATTAAAATCTAACGATTTTTTTCTATCTAATTTTAAAAATTAAATTACAGGCATGGAGGATAAGTAAACTGTCTTAACAAATAGCAATTCAGAGCAACTTCATAATTCTAGGAGCATAATAGACATTTGAAATATTTGTTATATATTTTGCTCCGAAAGCATGAAAAAAGTATTTATCTGAAAAAAAATTAAACACTATTAATTGTAAACATACCTGATAAAATAGTTTTTCAGTGTTGTTTTGATAAATCTTAAAAGTATATCTCATAATAACACCATTTGGCTGAGGACTTGGATCCCATTTTAGCCACACAGAATCTGCAGTGTAGTTGGTAATGGTCAAATTCTGGGGTGGAGCTAATGGCACTGCAAAAGAGAAATGCTCCTGAGTTCCAAATTATAAATAATCCAGGCAAAACCAGACACTTTGGAGAAGCAGAACATATGTATGTTTGTTACCATTTGCATTCAAACTCAATAAAACAGTATTTCATTGCTATTTTAATATTTTTATTTCTTTTTGGCATGAAACAAATCCCATTAATTGGGAATACATTTAGTCAGCAAGGGATCTAAGAAATCTGTTAATCACTTGAACATCCTCATCATCAGAACTAAGGCATCTAAAAAATGTTGCATTACACATATTACTGGAATGTGAAATACTTTGCTTCCTACATCATATATTGAGTGCAACTCAATATATATTTACAAGATAGGTCATTTAACATGCAGGTGAGAGGAGGTCCATGTACATGAGACCTACAAGAATGTGTCAGAAAGACTTCCCTGTTTTATAATTTTTCAATTACGTTGGGGGAGGAAGAGAAAGGTACTGTTGCTTGCTTCAGAATCTCTGACACTTGGCAAACTGTAACACATTCCAAAGGCAAAAGGCATTTCTCCTTAGAGTTATTTTTATAATCTTATGCAGAATGTGACCTCCTCTCACACACAGTGATGGGAGGAGGAGAATTCAGAAAATACTTTCCTTATAGTGTTTCCTTTCTCTGAAAGCTCTTCACGCACAGACTAATGGAAAATTAATCTTTCATCTCAACTCGCTCCAGATCTGATGTTCAGATCTAAGATGGATGCAGTAACATAGGGCCAATATTTCAAAGTTGGTTACAGTTAAATTTACTCACCTGATTCATCTGTGTAGAACTGAAGCACTGCAGATGGACCAGGTCCTTTTATTGTTCTTGCAGCTGCATAAATGCTGTATAATGTGAATGGGAGAAGGTCTTCCAAGATGATTGAATTATTGGTGGTAGAGATTGAGTTATTCCTTTCTGGCCCAAATAAATTTAAATCATAACTTATTATAATACCACTTGGCTTAATGGGAGGGTCCCATGAAAGCATAACTGAGGTAGTTGAGAGATTTGAAAATGTTTTGATTACAGGTGCTGATTCTGGAACTACGAGAAGAAATAAGAAAAAGAAAAACAAGGATAGCCTCAGAAAAAATATGAGTTACAATAAAAAATGTCTTTTAGCTATCAGTTAAAGTTGTGCTCTGAGTAGAAAATTCAATTTCATAGACTCCACACAGAAATGTGTAGCAGTTGTTTGTGGCACTATATAACAAAAAGCTTTAAGTAACATGAGAAAAATAAACACAATAATCGTTTTTCTTTTAGAAGCTATTTGGACTTTTCCTACATTTCCCTAGGAATGAATAAAATATACTTATCTTACCATCTTCATCAGTTCTTATATGCAGACTTAGAGTGTGCAATTCAGAAGATCCTTTACCAGTGGCTGGTGTGATTTTCAGAATGTAATCAGTATATTTCTCCAGATTTTCAAAAATGATGCTTGTGTTGTAAGTGAGGAAAGACAATATCTTACTGGTTCCCAGTTGCGATAAACTTAGAGAAACATGAAAGAAGACTAAGCCATTTGGCTGCGATGGTGGAAGCCAGCTGACATTTACAGAAGATGAGGAAATGTTTTGATAGACCAGATTTTCAACAGAACCATCTGGGACTATGAGAGACAATAAGCAAGAAATAAATGTATGGATTACAGTAATGAAGCATCCAAAACCAAAGCAGAAATAAATGCCTGAAGTATGATTAGTCTGTAAATTTAATTTATAGTATTTTGTGCAACTTTAAAAAATCATTAACGTTTCACTATCAAAAGCAAAATATTTAGAAGGCATATATGAATAATCATTTATGTCAAATTTATTTAACAAGAGTCTTAATGATGGGTTTAAGACAATATTTTTATTGCTCGTATCCAAAGAAGAAACTTCTGAACTACGTTCTCAGTATTACAAAGCAGACTCAGATCAAAATATCTTCCTTGCAAAGAAAAATACTGTAGTGTTGAAAATAGTACTTACTGATTTTTTTTAACTTTGCCATTATAACAGTAAAACAATTTTAAAGTTTGAGAAGATTTAATAAATAGAAGCACTGATACACACCGCGCATTACAAAAGTTATTAACTTACTATCCTGATCTGTATACACGTCTATTATTTCACTGGTTTTGTTTCCATCTCCAAAAGCTGTACTTGCAGTTAACCATAGAGTATAATGGCTGTATTTTGCCAAGTCACCCAGAACTGCAGACTGGGACATGCTGACATCGGTGTCATTGCCATAACTTGTGAAATTCTAAAGGAAAAAGAAAAAGTGTTGCCATTGAAAATGTTATTTATTTACTGATTTCTCTTTCTAGTTCCCATTTAGTCATCACCGCCACCAACAGATATGATTCACTGTAGTGTTCAGGAGACATAAACCTACCCTTTGGCTCCTAATGAGTCCTGGTTTTTACTGAAATATTCAAGTAATTTATTGTATGATGTCTATTTTTACTCCTAATAAGTACTACAGAGTACCTAATTGACGTTTCCTGTTGTTTGTAGTTTTTGAATGCCAATCCACTTTTTTTTTAAAACACATTAAATCTGTCTGTAGTATCACAATATGTTTATCCACATTGCATCAAGAAAATGACAAAACAAGGTGTCATCTGCTAATTGCTCATGGATTACATGATCGCACACCACACGTGACTGCCTTGCCTGATCTGCATGAAGCAAATCAAAGGACTTCTCTCACTTTATTCCATTTTCATGAGAGCAGATCTTACAGAAAATTGTCTGATTTTGAATTTAAAACTTCCAGTGGCAGAGACCTCACTGCAACACCTGATAAACTGTTCCTTTTATTACTTGTCCTTTCCATTAAAAGCATGCCGTTATTTCTAGTGCAAATATCTATACCAAGTGGATTGCTTTAACCTGAAGGAACTGACATAATCTCTTTTCTTTGTGCAAAAAGACTGCACCAGAACCAAGTCCCACTTTATTTTGAACTATATAAGAAATTCCACTAAAACGGTGACTGTAGCAATAGGTTAGTGCTCTAGATCAGTCCCTCTGAGGAGTCTACTCCTATTTAAAATGAACCGTTTTGGAAACTGAAAAGAAAAAACCATAAATCAGGTTATTTATGTAAGGTCAGCTATACCACATAACTGATTGTGTCAAATCACCCATTGCTTCATGGGTACCTGACTTAGATGTTCCAAAGCAATTCTGTTCACGATTTGAAAACTGTTGAGATGTTGTGTACCCCATAAGCATATTCAACCCCATCACTGGGTAGGAAGTTGAAGCTTTGCTCCTGATTCAAAGAGTCAGTATCATTCCTCTCCAGCAGCCACATTGCTCTGTTGAGCAGATGGCATGGGCAGCACTTCTCAGGACCAAAGAAGTCCTCCTAATTTTTCTACATAGCAAGATTTTCATGGTGAGCTGGATTTTGCCCAACGCCCTGATGAATTGTGTAGTACACATTCCAGTTATTTGGCCTGCCCACTATTTTTGGTGTTACATGTTACTCACACCCTCAGACTCCTTAAAATCAAAGCTGGCTTTATATTAGATGCTTTCTTTAAAAAGAGAGGCTGTGATAGCAGACTTACTAAAACAGGAGGAAGGTGACTGTAATGTTTGCATATTTAAATTCAGAAATAGCATATATAAACACAGGCTTACTAAACCAGCATACTAAAAAATGGGTTATATTTCTCTTGAGGAAATTTCCTCCGGAAGAAGTCACTGTAATACATTCTAGTAAACAGTTGAGTTAGTACTGTGCAAAGTGACAGTTCAGTATACAATCTTGACGTTTGTCACCGATATGTATCGATTTATATATCTAATGTAACGCTCCACTAATTTCTTTTCTATAGGCAAACTTATTTTATTTCTGATGAAAACAATAAGTGATATTCCCATTCATTTCCCTGAGATTTTTATACCAATATCTGAAGACCTAGTTTTGCCTACAGTCACTAGTGCTCACATAGCAGAAAAAAGTAACCAGCTTGACAATGAAAATGTAAGCCTTTTTTTTTTTTTTGAATGCAGAAATTT
>NW_010134841.1:45255-61211 GCF_000699245.1 Pterocles gutturalis
ATTAACAGACTTAAAGCACACTGTTAGGTTTGTCTGAAAGGTTAGGTTAAATAAACTTCAGTCACGATATTAAGAAATGACAACTTAATATATTACTTTCTTCTAAATGTAGATGGAAGCTCACGCTATCTTCATGCAACTAACATAAAAAGGCTGGGAAAGGCGTTGCTGTACCCTGGGGTAGGGTAAGATACAGGAAACAGAGGACTGAATTCTAAGGTATTTAATTAAACTGATGCTCAAGCACAGTATGACAGAAAATACCTTCTGACACAGAAGCCTCACTTGAGTATTCTCCTTTTGTTATTATTACTAGATATTGTAATTATTCATAATTTGAAAATAATAATATCTAATAATAAGATTAAAAAAGGACCTTGGATAATTCTCTGAGTTTTCAAGGTAAAAATATCAAAGGAACCACATCAAGTTTTGATTATAGATTTAATGGGAGTTTATTGGTAAGAGCAGCTGAAAATCCAGCTCTTTGTTTAAAAAGCAAACCTTAACAATTTAGTCAGCTGTCTGCCAGTTAAACACGCAGTGACCCATTGTGAATGCTGTAACAGGCTTTTTGATGGTTCAACAAAAACAGTGAAGAGGTAGTGCCCTTACTAAGAGGAGTCCAAGGACTGATAGCTGGGGATGACCTCAAACTTCTGATACGATAAAATATTAGAAAAGTATGAACACACGATCAAGAGTAAGGGTGAACAGGAAGAACTGCGTGGGTACAAACTAAGAAAAGATGAAACTTGCACTAATTGTACCCTGCAGACAGAACACTATAGGAAGTTTTACAATTAACTGTGGCTGCAGATGAAAGCAAACAGCTTAGGATCTTTGGCTACAGCTGAAGAAATTCTTCCCTCTGTCCCCTTCTTCAACCATACATGAAAGAAGTTTTGACATAGCAAAGTATCAGATTATTAAGGCAGCTAAATGTAAGCAATACATGCAGCCCATGAAAGTGTTAGCAGAAAGTAGTACCTCCTTCACCCCAGGAAGCAGCAGAAATTTCCAGTGGTATAAAGTTGTAATTACTTGTATACAGAGAACACAGCGCTGCTGTTGTTCACTGTTAACCTTTTTCCTCTGTTCCATTTCCTTCTTTAGGTTCATTGCATTGCACTGTTATTTTGAGTTAAGAGTATCACATACTTGACTCTGGCAATCAGGTGAGAGTGGTGACACTGTGAGGGCTAGTCCAAGCCATCCCTCAAGGACCACAATACACACTGTTCCAGTAGCAACCTAAGTGAAGATACTTGGTTTTTGTGTGCTGTACCATTCTGAGGCCATCTTTTAAAAAAACATTGCGGTGTATTTTAGAAAACTCCCCCTTTTATCCCTATTTTAGTCAGACTGGTGAAAGACAATGTTTGATTGTTAAGTTACTAAAGCAAATTGCTTACACCTCTTGTCTGCATCCCAAGGGCAGACCAAGATGAATTTCACTCTGAACTGTATCCAGTCATGTTCACTTAGTTTGGCTTGAAATACAGGAGTCGGATGATTTGGGCTCTAATGTTCAGTCTCTAGAAGGGCAGTGGGCTTTTTTTCTCTCCTTAGCTCCTGGTTCCCCTGTCTGGATTGGCAAAGCAGGACAGTTGCCATCTGCCCTTAAATTCCTACACTGGAAAACTTTCTCTAAGCATAAATTTATTTTCGTATTTAGCACCTTTCCCACTTTCTTGCTAATCAAAACACAAGTATAGAGAGATTGAATAAAAGAGTTTATTCAAATCAATTATATCTCTTATAGACCAGCATTTAGCAATGAGACAACTACTTCCACAGATTATTTGACTTCTTTCCTAAATAAGACTGAGAATGTGGGCAGTATGATTGCTTCAAGCAGCATATAAGGAACCGGGGAGCAAAACTTCCAAAGCTGCTATTGCAAACAGTGAAAGCTAGAACTGTAGGAATCCAGCAGTGTCACAAAGTGATGTGAACATGAGGCACAGTGCCATGTCATCTGTGTAGGAAGTGTCATTCGTCAGAATAGGTGCCATATCTTTACTGCACTGGGGCAGAGTAGTGAACATAAACCAAAAAGTAGCATTTTCCCTAGACCTATGGCAGCAGAAGATGAAAGACAAAACTGAACCTGAACCTAGTCTAGTGCAAGCAATGGCTTCTTCTATTTGGCTACCAGTCGTTCATCCCTCTCTGACACTTTTTCTTTTACAAGCTGTCAGCAACCCCATAGAAACAGACCACTCATCTACCAAAATCCTCAGATCTAATCTCCATCACTAAATTTTTCCTTCTGCTGTTCTGGTTCTGAATCCTAAATCTGAGCCTCCCAGGCCTTCTGACTGGACAGCCGCAGGGTGATTTTTCATGTAGATCTGTAAAGCAAAGAAACTATACATTATTTTTCTGCCCTATGAAGGTATGTAACTTTTTCTCTTTTGAAAGGAAAACTATTTTTCCTGCAAGTTTCTGCAGCAATGTCAAGGAGTAAACTGCATCCTTTATCTCAGGTCTTTTGTTTTTTTCCCCCCTAAACAAAATGTTTTACTCTGTAGGTACTAATTTCCTGGTTTATAACATATTCATAATCAGTGCTTTACATTAATCAGGTTTTAATATGTCTGAGGAGTTTGAGAATGTATGAGGAAAAGTGAGAACTTGAAACAGAATAGCACTAGTTTTAGTATGACTTTTATATCTGTTTCACATTATGAGAGCATTGGAATATGTTAATTTACTTGATATTCTTCAGCTGGGATGCTTTTTCAGGCATCTAGAAGATATGCTTTAAGACCTGAACCTCTCTTATTATATCCTGAAAAAGAAGCAGATGAAAGACTGTCAGAGAATGGCTGCCTACAGCAGTGTGTCTGAGAAGCTGGGGTTCCTAGAAATGTGAAAATATCATCTACTTTTTCAATTCTCTTCTGTCATTCCCCAAACTGAAAATACAGTTTGGATAAACACAAGCAGAATGGTGACCCAGATGCAGAGTATTCCAACTAAGGATTATTTCTTTCCAAATGTGTGCAATACAAAACTTACCAACAGACCCTGTAACTACATGGTTATTAAGTTATAAGTTGTTTGTGTGCATACACTCATACAACTTACAACTGTCCATACATGTCATATACATATATATTTAATATATATATATGTATCAGGCTGGCTTTCACACATGCATTTCTCTGTTGTAAAAAGAGTAATACAGAAAGGAGTAGGGGAGAGTTGTTTTTTTCTCCTGTTTGAAATGTGTCTTGCACCCACAGGAATGTCAAGGTACAGAATAGGAGTGCAACGTAGATATGGTAGCTGCCATACCAAATTGTGACTAGAGAGGTATGTGGAGGGCAGAGGGAGTTAAGAGGAACAGACAGATTAGGAGTGGATCATGATTTGAGAGATTAATGGTGATCTCCAATGGCCAGTTAGAGACAGATGCAGCAGCAGCTGAAACCCATCTTCTGATGGCAGAAGGACAGTTTAAAAATCAAAGCTGAAAGGGTGAAAATGGTAGTTTCCACACCTAGAAGTAGAGCTACTGCCAGTGCTCTACTGCCATCCACCACATAATATGCCAAAGCAGTGGTAGCTTCTACCCACGCCACCATCCTTTCCTTGCCCAATTATATCTCATGATAATGAACCTGGACTCTCACCTTGATGCTAGCCAATGCTACTGTGCTCCGTCTTCCCTGTCTTCACTTCCAGGGTCCTGGGCACATCCAGAAGGATTTTAGCTCTCAGTATTTCAGTTTCACCTCACCCATTCCCCTCAGAGTTTCACCTTCCTAAAGGCAGGAATAGCCCAAGTCCATAGTCCTCCACTAAAATTCCTTGATTTGTCCAAGAATTAGATAAATGTAGAAACTCTTCACAGGATAGGCTAGTTCAGCTAATGCACTGGTGTAAAGGTTTCTCCAGGGGTTTGTTAGGTTAAGAAAAATGCTGTTGGTATAGCAGTGTGTGCAAGCAGAGTTTGAAGCTCTGAACTGTACCCTGATTTTAATCTCATCAGAATGTGAATTCATAGCACAGCCCTGCCTGCATCTGAAACTATGCAGGCAGAGCCTGGCAACCACACAGCCTCACAGAAGTCAGAGAAGTGTATACACTGAAGTATGTCAGCAATTATTCAGTCACAGGTATTTGCAAAATTTGTGAGTATTTTTTCTGGTTTTCCTCAGACACAAGCATACCTCACACTAGACATATCTTGAGCATAAAATTATGCAGTAAAGGTAATTTTTCATGCATTAGTTTTCTTCATGAATTTATATTTCTTTCTTTTCTTCCACATGTGTACAGCTTGTGATCAAAAACCTGTAAAGGAAGCTTATTTCTTCTTATTATATTTCTGTATGATAATATATTCTTAGAAAGGAGAACAGAAAAAACATAAATACTATTAATAAATATGGTGCATAATTAAGGATGAAAGTAGCAACCAAAAACCTACATGGAAATGTGCAGATCAGCAAAAAATTATAAGTAACGGGTTTTTTTTGTCTTTTATGCTTTAACTTAGGAATCTCAACATCTTTGTTTCAATATACTAAAAAGTAATTTCCCTTTGAAAGTAACAAAAAAAATGAAATAATATTGTATTTACTACTTTGACATTATCTGCTTATTTTCAGTACTGTACAAACATGCATAAAAATGTAAAACCAGAACTGTTACAGAAATTTATTCAAATTGATAGATTAGACTAAAATAAACAGTCTTAAGGATGTGCAATGAATGTAATGGGTCTTGTGTCTATCTATGTTGTGCATACATATGTATTAGAAGTATTTGTGTGTATAAACATGTACATACAAACTTTGCAATATGGAACATTACACAAAACCTATTTCCTCTAATGCTTAATGATATGGATGTCCAGTGAGATGCACAACACAACACATATGATTACAAGATATGCTTCTGCCTTTGTAAGTTAAAAAACTGCTTTGTGATAAAGGAAATATGAAAAAAAATATATTGATAACTATAAAACTTATTTACTCTTTAATTATTAGAACACTTTATTGAATTCTACAAAAGAAAAATATAAAAGCAAGCTTACCTGTATGAATATTCCTGAATTATTTTTGAAATAAACTGAGTAGTACATTATATTTCCATTAGGCTTTTGAGGAGGAGACCAGAATAGCATTATGGATGTGGAAGTAAGGTTTCTGTACACAACATCTTTCGGTGGATCACTTGGTGCTGGAAAAATGTTAAGTTTTAGCATACCTAACTCAAGGTTTTGTTCATTTTAGTGGCCAAGAAACATCCACTATAGATTTGACAACATCCTATGTCAAATCAAATATATTTCTGATTATAGTATAAAAACTGCTTCTGGAAATTATGAAATAAAATAGTAGATGTAAATAAATTTTTTTAACTCCGTTTTTTTCAGACACATTTGTATTCAGCTGCATTTGTAAACAGATACTCTTTTCTTATAGAATTTGTCCTGTACTTACTGCTCTGGGCACAGGGAAAGTCTAATCTGCAGACATGGAAGCTGACTTCCACGTTAGGAAGTTAGGCCTCTATGCTCCACATACAGTTAATAGAAAATAAAAAGGATTTGTTTCAGAAAACCTAAATTAAAATCCTTGTTCTCTCTTTGCTGATTATAAACAGAATTTAGGCTCCCAACTCATGTAGGTAAACCAGATACTTAAGCTTGGACAGTATGATCACTTCTGTTTTCTCTTTTTCAATTAGCCTCTCCTCCTATCCTGTAAAGAACAGCAGGATACGGTCCTTCTCAGTAACACAGTGATGGAGGAGACTCAAACTCAGTTCCTCAAGTCAGCTTAAGAGAATTTAAATCCATATTTCTCACCATCCATGAAAGTGCTCTACACAACATGCAGTACAGTACTGAACACTGAACGTTATCTTATATCTCTTGCTTTGGGCTGTTCTAGTTTGTATAAAATACTAAAATATTTACTGGAGGGGGAGCCCCAGGATCAGTTCCTAAAAATCCTGCCCTAAAAACTCAGTTCATGTTTCCATAACAGCTCCAGTAGCAAAGACTGGCAATACCTATAACCCAATGATTTAGACAGTATTTGAGGGATGGCTTGGATAGACTCTAATCCTGCCAGTGCCTGTGTGTTGCGAAGTCAGTTTATCTATGCAGGGTGATTCTGAAATATGCCTGCATACTATCCATTTTGGAATAGATCATAGCAATATAATTGATGGGAAAACTAGAAAAATAAACTGAATTACTTTCAAAGCACAGTGTATAGTATGACCATTTATAAAAGACATCTACCTGTCTACCATGTTGGATGTATAAAGTCATTAAAATAGAATAAACAAATCAGTGTACACTTACAGATTTCATTTTCAAATTAAGACCACTTCAGACTTGTGAGAGATACTATTTTTGCTATTCAAAGTTGTGTCACAGCAAGATAAAGGAAAGAGCTACTAAAATATATTATAAAATTAATTTGATTTATTCAAAATCTAAAATTAAATTATTTTAATCTTACCTGTCTTGAAGGGAAATACAGAGTTTTGCTCAGTAAATTTACAGAAATACCCATCATAACTTTATAGAGCCAAAGATATGTGTACGCACAAAGACAGGAACACACACACACACACACACACAGATAGAATATCCCTTCTTGACCAGCTAAATGGCACTTCCACTTCAGTAGCTTTATTAACTTATATAAGGCTGACAAATTTAAGGCTGAATGAAATTAAAGACTCATACTATATATAAGCTTACCTCCTTCAGAAGTTCTGAATGTTATAGTATCACTTTTTATGTTGCCATCTCCAAATCTTGTACTTGCTGTTAGGTAAGCACTATACTCATAGTTATATTCCAGGTCTGTGAACTGCAATGATGTTTCTGTTACATTAACAGTCCTTTTTGACATTTTATTCCTGGAGAAAGAGTATTTTATTATTTATAAATACACACCATTTCTGTATGTATACAACTATGGCATATGACATAAAATTGAGAAATGCAATATTGTGGTAAATACAAACATTTTAGGCTTTCAAAAAAGACTGGGATAACTTTTTTCTTTTATGCTGAAAAACTCCTTTTGGTACTGTTGCATCACAGTAGGGCTCTTAATTTTGCTTTAAAAACAAAAACAAACCCCGCAGAAATTTATTTGTAAATTACATCAGCAAAGATAATGATTATATGGACTATCAAGGGGGAGCATGTCTAGTAACTGCTATGAAATGGTTATGTGGTACCCTTGGGAAGGACACAGTAGGGCATAACTAAACTGTTTCCCTGGACAGGAATAGCGAAATATAAAAAGATTATAGCAGGGAGCATGCCCTACTGTGACTCTGTGAAATTGGTCAGAAGGCTGAAGTTATAAATGGAATAATAGAAGATGATATGGAACAGGAATTAGCTGGTGCTGAGTTAATTCTGGTGGAATGTAGCAGGGGATCAGAATGGAACTCTAGTCAGGTCAAAACCCGCCTAGAAAGACTGTAAGATGTAACATTAATAAAACACTGGTATTAACATAGGTATGAAACGATTATCAGAAAGTAAAATAAGATACAGAAATAACTAACTTGATTTCAAAAAGTCTGCTATTCTTCATTAAATTAACTTAATCTTTTATGAAAAAAATAGCAGAAAAAAAAAAAAAGCTAGCTAATGTTCCATTCCTGCAAAGATTTCTGTATGAGTGGGTGCCCTGTGTCTTTAATGGGATTACATACAGGGATGATAATTTGACAAGTAAAATTGAATATCGTTCTTCAGAAGTCACTGTGGAGCTCTTCACAAAAAAGAGAATAAGCTCTAATTCTTAAAAAAGAAAGGGAAAGGCTGATTTAAAATTATTACATGGGCTGATTTTCATCCTTTGATAAATGAATGAATGAATGTCCCATTAGCAAAGATCACTATCTGATGCTCCTGAAATAAAGTTACATTAACAAACAATTGGAATGAGAAAATGTATGAGAATGAAAAAACTAAATTCTCCCTATCTCTTTCAGATTTTGAGTGGAACGTCTCTTGACGTGGGAAATGGTCTTAGTGACAGAGAAAGTTAAGAAGATTTACATTTTTCCCAAACTTCTGACATTTTGAACAGTCAGTAAAGAGATAATAAAAGGTTGCAGCTGCAGTTATCAAATTCTATACAAAGAAAAGACATCTTTTCTTGGATCTTTGCCCAATATATTCTTAGTATGGAAAAATGTAGCTGGCTATAATTTAAGTAATAAGAAAATCCACAGCTTAGTGCTGCAAACATTTCTGCTCTGAGTAATTGCATTCTTATAACATCTTATTTGCCAGGAAAACATTTCCACAATCAGGCATAGTTAGGTAGAAGAACAAAAGCTTGGGGTGTTTTAAGAAAAGCTGATTTTCTGTTTAGAAACAACTGAGATTGCAATCAAAATAATAAGAAAACACTGATCAAAATGAGTGCAGACTTCACAGACAATGAGAAAAAAAGTACATAGCAAAATAAACTAAGCCAAGGAATTTTAATGAAGAACAATCACCTTAAGATTTAAATGAGGTCTTTCAGAAACCCAGACAAAAGAGGTTCTAAGAAATTGCATACTTTCATTGGACAAAGACAGGTACAGTATTTTCTTGAAAATCTGTACCTCAAAGTAGGTCTAGTCAGTGACTATCTCACAAAAATCTGATGAACAAGATAATGCCAAAAAAAAATAGCTATATACAAGTTCAGCAATTTTGTTATTATGCCTTTAATATTCTAGAATTGCAGACTCGGTGAATATGAGTTTGTAGACTCAAGGCACGCACAAAAGTTACTTTGCTACCTGCTACCACACCAAAACACCTTGTCCTGTGACAAATTCAGTGAGAGATAATAATGAAAACATTACCGATATCACACTTTCTGTTGTAGTAGTTGTGGATTCTTGTTCCCAATCCATTAAAGAAAGGTTACCAAATTCTCAATAACTGTTGCAGTATATTTAGGAGAAGGAACATTTATTTAACATCTGTATTAACCTTCCTCTTTCTGCTTTATTCAGAAGCTCTGGGATTAACAAACTCCTCCAAAATACACTGAATGCCTCCCAAAAGCAGCAACTATGGCATGGCAGTTTGCCTTGTCAAATCTTACCCTGCAATGCATTTTATTAAATTGTATAGACAATTCTGTTAAATACTTAAAATTCCCCTCCTTCCCTCCTCCTCCCTCACAAAAAAAAAAAAAAAAACACAAAAAAACCAAAAAAAAACAACCTCCAAGGAAAGGGTGAAGTTGTGGCACCTTTGAAGGCAACGGGAGTTTTTCTCCAGTGTCCTTGCCTCAAGATGATACCTAATGCCTCTCTAATTTTAGATATGGCACAGTAAGAACAGATAAGACAGAGCAAGGAGAATATGGAAGGAAAAAGGACAAGGCTTACTGCAAAAAGTTATGTGGTTGATTAATTCAAATCTTTAGAAAGATGGATCAATTAACAGCTTAAAAAAAATTCTCACTAACTCATTTGTCATAATAACAAAAGCTTTAAGCCAATACAAGGATGAAAAGTTGTATAACCTCGAGCCTTTGAACATAGCCTGTATCAAAACCATAATCCTTATTGTGAAGTAACTCTTTCCTAGCTAGAGGATAGTCTTTAATTTAATGTTTTTTTGTTGTTAAAGAGCACCAGACCTTGACAATACAGTAGAAGTAACAAGACAAGCCAAATGTAACTTTTCCGGAAAGAGCAGCTCACTCCTGTTCACTTTATCACCAATTTAACTAGAGGCTATAATTTAAAAAAAAATTCTGTAGGAACTGAGGCCAAACCCTACCCTGAAAGCTTTAAAATTTGAAAGCTGTCAAATAACATTAAAATAATAAATGTAATAAATGTAAGCTCAATGGTAGTGTGCTTGTAACAACTGCTGATTTGCACATCTGGTTCACATCTCCTAAGTTGCACATTACCACTTGCTTCCTGCACCTTAGGAGTGGCAATAAAATGGTACAGCATAAATGTAATATATTAAAAGTGATCAATAACAAAATCTTTTACTCCCTGTAGGAGTTATACATAGATCTTTGAAGAGATGTCATATCACTAGACCAAACTATGTTATGCAGAGAATAGGACAGAAGGTGCAAGTTTTAAAGTGAAAAAAACTCCTTTTTAAAAGTGAAAAAGGATCCCAGGAGGGATGACCAAAAATTTAAAAAAAAAAAAAAAAGAGAAAAAGAAAGGATAGATAGGAAAAAAACCCCCAGTACAGTAAATTAAAAATATATGTTAAAAATACTCATTTGCTATGAATAGAATACATTAAAAATATAACAGAAGATATAACTGATAGCACATACAAAGACTTTTAACATTGCTCTTATACACTTGCCACAAAAGGAAGCAATATTTCTCTATTTTAAGCCTATTTCAAATCTCTTTGACAATTTATCATAGGCTTGTGCCCTGCCTTACAATGGGCCTAATCAGAATGTAATGACAATAGTCACTCCGCTCTAATTTAAATTTGAACCTATTTACCATAACATAATCTTTAGGAAAAATGTTGAAAATGCTTACAAAATATTTAATACCCCAATTTTCAGCTACTACATTATATCTGAATTTGTACATACAAAAGGCTAGTATTTAAGTGTTGGATGAATATTCATTCTCCAGAAACATGTAATCAACAGATTGTGTAAGAAAAACCGAACATTCCTCATAGGTTACAGATTAATATTTATCCTCAGAACTACTTCCAGAAAATCTTACCAGACGTAAACTGTGTAATAGAGGATAATTCCGTTTGGCTCCAGTGGAGGTTTCCATGACAACTTCACAGTGACACCCAACAACTGTTTTACAGAGAGGGATTCTGGAGGAGAACTCGGAGCTACAAAATGAGAGAACAGGACACAACACCTTGTTAAACAGCTAAGATCGATGGGATACGCAGCATCCTTAAATAGGTTTTTAATTATTTGGGATGGAAAGTGAACTTTGTACTACACCAGTACAGTATCCATCAACTCATGTTAAGGCGCAGCTTCTTTTCCTTTTTCTGACAGATGATAAAAGAAGATTTTGCATGGTGGTGTTAGAACATCTGTTTCTGTGATTCAATGGAAAAAGTACTTCATGAGAAAACAGAGCAACGGGTAGGTCACAGTGATTCACCTACCATACATTGCTGTAATTTTTTTTTCCTCTTCTAATAAAAGCAAGAGCTTTATAGGTATGAACACATGTAAAATAGAGCAAAATAGTCCCCTGAGGAAAAAGAGGTGCTGTAAAGAATTATACAAAGAAAAAAAAGGATAAGCATGGCATTGAGAGATGATAAAAATGTGAGATACTAGCCAGCAGTAGAATCTATTCACTCCATCAAATAAGTCCCACATTCATAAATTTAACATGTCACAAGGGCAAATATAAAGACAGGCAATGACTGAGACCCTTAAAATTCATTTTAAGATGAACTCTACATGACACCATATCACAACTGCATAGGAAAATAACATAACTAAATGGAAATGTAAGACCATGTTTGATTTCATTCTGAAGTTCATATAAATATTGCTGAGGAAAAATATACCCACGTATGCATAAGTGATACTGCTTTGCATTAGCACGTTATTGAGAAAATAAATATTTTTCTTCATCGTGATTCACGGATATATGTACCACTATGAAGTAATATTAGAATTACTTTTGTTTTTCTCAAATTAAACCAAAGAGCATCATGCACTAAAAATTCAGGTCATAGCTGTAGTCATGCATGAAAATTGAGAATATGAGCATAGCTATTAGCAAATCTATGAAACATTTGGTCTGAACCTTGGAACACTGTGTTCCTGTGAATAAAGAACATGTGGTACATTATAAATATTGTTGTTTTTCAGTTGTTCTTTCTTTCACTATCTCAAAAGTTGGCATAAAGGTTTTAGAATGCTCTAGGTTTAAGAAAAAAAAAATATTTTTAATGAACAAAGGTTCACTGAATTCAGTGAATGCCTGTATTTACTAGCAAAAAATGGTGACAGCTGTATTTAGTTCTTGTTATATTATCCTCAGTGGCTACATAATAAAAGATCTGTCATACTGTGAATGTCATGTCTTTTTGGCATGTCTAGTTCATTCTACACTTCTTATTCAAAGGATTTTTTAGATTAGAATCTACACTGCTCTAAATAAAACTACACTGCTCTAAATAAAAATACTCTATGCAAAAGACAGATTTATCCAAATTATCTGTTCCTAGTGTGCTGCAGCAACATTACTCTTGAACAAAGGTTTATTACTGACAGTGTGGATGCAAGCCCATCAACATCCGGGAGATTTGCAATGATCCATTATCATCAAAAACTGGAGGTTAGGCAAGTCAGTGCTCCTTAAATCATGAAAAGAGACTTAATTTGGGAATGGCTGGTGGAATGTTTGTGTCAATGCCACTTTACTCTAGGTTCCCAGAGACTTCCTCCTTAAGCAATGGAGAGGGACAGACACAGGTTCCTCTAAAATGTGATTCACAGCACCTAAGTTAAGATTTTGCTTTGAATTTTTTTCAGGATTCCTTCTCCAGAAACTACAGAGGGGACCAACTATAAATTCCTGCACCTAAATGGGGTACAAACATCATTTTAAGGCTCCTCTGCTGATTTGGGACCTACTGTACTAATTAGCAGGGGATGCAATGACTGTATTCTACCCTCATCCTGCAGTGCAGAACACTCCCCTGATCAATTTGGAAGTCCAGTACTACAGATGATGGACTTGGAGCATTTTCACAATATTAATAATTTTACATCTATATATGTGTATCTGTACTTGCATCTGTTTAGAAGAATCAAAAAAATCTCCAAACAAAAGAACCAGAAATGTCCCTGGACCATTCAAGCTGCCTTTTGGTGGTTTACCCTTTCTCCAGCTCTCGCATGTCTGCAGAACCAAACACAATATTTCATTCTACCATGTTGCGCATTAGATTAAAATAACATTAGTAAATTAAGATTCCTCAAATTCATAAGATATTGGTAAGACCAAAGGTCCAAGGCACAGCAATTTTGCCATTTCATACAGCTTGTATGGATAAATATATTAAATAACAGATAGACAGATAGATAGACAGATGTGTATGTTTGTGCGTAGATAGATACAGCTATCGCTACAGAGATATAACTGCAAAAAAAGTATATAAAACCTACATGTATCTGGCATGAAGTGTAAGATTAGTTTAAGGCTACAGGAAGACAGTGATACATTGCAACTTCTGTTCTGACTTACCATCTTCATCAGTCAGTATACGCAGAGGTGCACTTCGACGGCCCTCCCCCATTGTAGTACTAGCAGACACTTCTACAGTATATTCTGTATATTTCTTTAAATCTAAACAAAGAAAAAAGAATTCAGTAAACCAACCATCCAGTGGTCCAAATTAGGTTTTTTAATGGACCATAATTAGTTCTGAAAAGCTGAATAGGCCCATCACTTACACTGATCTGTGTCTTTAGAGACTGAAAAAAAGTATCAGGAAAACTTGAACACAAAGTATTCTCCGCTAACAAAAGAAGGGTCAAAGACCTAATTACCAGTTTATACTTCACATTCCTTGAATGCTTTACAGTTTGTCCTTGGCTGTACTCTGAAAATTTAGGTAAAGGTGCTGAGCTCCCAGCATTAACTGCTGAGTCATGCCTCAGTAATAATGACAGAACATAGAAAAAAATGCAAAGGTGAGTGGAAAGGGAAGTATTCCTTTTTATCCAGAGTAAGATCAGAAAGACATGTAGGTGATGCCAGTATTTACTTTGTTACGATGACAGATACGCAAAGAAATCTACTGAAGTTCCTTGTGCTTTAAACATCTAAAATGCAATGAGATTTATGTTAGACTCTATACTGCTCACAGCCCATTCCACCACATCACTGTAGGACACAGCAGCTACTTCTCAGGACAGGAAGCATAAAAATTTACGTAAGGACAAGAAGGATCATGTCCAATCAATGCACTAATTGATCTGCATCAGTCTGCTGATCCCATCTCAGAACAGTTTACAGTTGCCATAAGTTCAAGATCATTATATACTGGCCTGTAATACATAGCGTCAGAAGAGTAGTGTTTATGACTCTTTGCTCAGTTCCATTAGTCCTCTTGAGATATATCGTGTAGGTCTGAATTATTCCATTGGGAATTAATGGTGGAAAAAATGATAATTCAATTTCCGTGGATGAGATGTTCCTATAGGTTATGTTTTCTGGTGCAGAATCAGGAACTAGGAGACAAAATTTAGACTTACAGAAGATTCCAGTCAGTTTCATTGATTTGTTAAGCATTTTCTTAAACTGGTTTAAATGTAACACATGGTAAACATATTGATTTTTATCCTCTTTTTGTACAAAATAAATTTTAAAAGAGGCTGAAATGGAAGATCACATGACAGACACACACTCTAACTAACAAGGTACGGGTCACTCTTTAAAAAATAAAATTATGGAAATCACCTTAATATGTCAGATAAAAAATATGGAGCATGATGCTAAATTTTCCTTCTAACACCCCATAACTATCACTGTAATCCTCCAAGTTAGCTATCGTTAGGAGATTTTCCACGTTGTACTGCCATAATTTATACGTTGTATTAGTAACCTGCATTGTCCTCCTTTTCCCTGAGTGATCCATACAAACTGTATGATTACTTGTACAGAAAAACAAAGGGAGCCTAATATATTGCTGTAAGGGCCCTGAGAGCATCCCCTCTCCCAGAGGTTTGGCTGCGGGGGCTCAGGGTCAGCTTAGCAATAGCGTAGCTGAGGGCTGCCTCCTCCTCGCTGGTGACACGCTCCCAGGCAATGCTGCAGTGAGGCGGCATGCAGCCAGGGTTGACCACTGGCCTCTGGGAGCTGCTTTCAGCTGGGGCTCTCATGCTTTGTCCCTGTCTGAGTACAACTCCTGTTGCATCGCTGCCATGGCTTCCAGCCTGGCATCACAGCCTGACCTCAGCTGGGCCCCATCTCTACAGACCTGCCCAGCCGTCACCGAGCTGTGTCAGACTTGGTTAGTGTCATTGATCCTGCTAATTCACTTTCCTGGCTCGACCTCAGACCTGCCTCATCACTGTGGAGTATTTTGCAATCTGGACTCTGAGCTGCCCCTGACTTGCTCCCTTCACTGGCGGTTGGTGGGACAAGTCCTGGCTAGTGAGGCCCCTGCCCTGCTGGCCCAGGGACCCCCACAGCTCTTGGCTCCCTGTCCCTTACGGAACAGCTGGCTCTTGCTGCATCATGACAACTGGGGTTTTTGTTCATGGTGGAACAGTAACAGAGAACTCCCAAGAGCCCTTGAAACGCATCAGCCCATTAATAGGCTGTGTTTCACTCAAAATGCTCTGTCCTCCAGATCCTCCCTTGTTTTTATTTTTCTCATCTCAGAAGATCTTTTTGCAGCTTCTCATCTCTATCACAGGCAGCTGGAATTCAAATTTTTGTTCTGCACATCAGGGGAGTTAGGCACTGAAAAAAGAGCTTCCTTAAAATACAACTTAGACAAAAGATGGATGTCTACGTTAAAGAGATCAATAAAAAGGTTATGACTAATGACACTGTATCAGTTGGGCAGGTGCCTACATATCTATAGTATCTGACCAAAAAGAAAATCCTCAAAAGTAGCACAATATCTTGGCAGAGCTAGTTTGGTGCTTCTATTATAACTACTGTTTCATGTGATCTAAAAGCTAGGTGTTTGTGCCCCTGTTCATAAGAGCTTGACTTGTTAGGCAGGCCTAGACCACAACTACTTCACACAGGAAAAATCAAGGTTAATTTCAGAAACAAGGAGGAGAAGGAGCTCATAGCGATTTCACTGTGTCTTAATAATCAAGGAGCCAGAGCATCTCCCTGTCCCTTCTGAGACACATTAGTATGTGCACATCTTTCTGTACTGAGAAAAATGTGATAAACAGAATGTCCTGGGTTAAGCTGAGACAGGGTTA
>NW_010134842.1:0-212 GCF_000699245.1 Pterocles gutturalis
GGGCTGCTCCGGGAGGGTGGGGAGGACGGAAGATCGCTTCCGTGGAGCTAAGTGCTTCCAAAATAGTTCTTCCGTGCGTTGCATGGGTTGGATTGCCTTAACCGCCTCTTTCCTTCGCTTAAAAGCCCAAGTGACGGTAATTGCAGCTGCTGGGGCTTCCCGCAGCCGAGCTCAGCCCCTCGCAGGATGTGGCTCCTGGGCGGGGGGGATGC
>NW_010134842.1:257-1239 GCF_000699245.1 Pterocles gutturalis
CGGTGGGGTCGGGGGCTGGGGCAGCCCCTTGCCAGCATGCCTGCTCCTGTGCAGCCCCAGCCTGGACGTGGGGTGTGGGGGTGCTCTGAGCCCTCCTGCTGCGTTGGGGTGATCCGCTGTTGGGGGTCACAGCTGCTCTCCCCCGTACGTCCCTGGGCAGTGGCTGGTTTTGCCCAGAGCAGCATTCATGGCTTCGCTGCTGCTCTCCTGGCAGCTCGGCTGTTGGCTGCATCCCGCCTGCGTGAGGCCGAAGGCTGCTCCCGGTGGCCGGAGGGAAGGGCTGGTCAGCCCCGGGGCTTGTGTGTTTGCTGGAGACTTCCTCTGCAGACCGTGTCCCGGGGGAGCGATGCCGCCTGGACGCCGATCAAATGGCTCTGGGGGCGGATGAGCTGCTGGCCGGTGCCTGGACCGTGGGAGCTTCCTCTGCCTCCCCCGGCGCTCCCGGCTGCGGGAAGTGGGGGGAGAGGGACTGACCTGCTCCTGGCTCTCCCCTGGGGGGGCAGGGGCTGAAGCCCCACCAGTCCCGTGTCCCACATGGGGTCATTGGAGGTGCTCCCCCAAACCTGCTGTCCTGTCTGGGGTCCCCCACATCTGCCTCGCTGTTTCCTGGGGGGTTTCTTGCTGTTCCTGGGAGTGGTTCCTTGGCCCCGGGGGTCCCAGCTCAGTGCAGGCGGGGGGGCTCTGGTCATATTTTCATGTATGCCCTGAATACCCCCTGCTTCTCCCTCCTGCATGAACTGCTGCCCTCCCCTTCACCGCTGCCTGGGGATGGGGTGGTCCTGCCCCCCTGCAGCCCATCACCACCAAAAGCATCACTGGGGAACTGCCCAGGTGTCACCAGCATCCCCTGCCTGGGGACCACCCATCCTGCTGCCATCCTCTGAGGAGGAAGGACATCTGGGGACAGAGCCCAGCTGTGGAGGATGGGGAGAAGGGCAGCTGGCCCTTGCTGAGCAATGAGCAGAGGATGCTTGCCACAGGG
>NW_010134842.1:1255-1840 GCF_000699245.1 Pterocles gutturalis
GTGTCTGACATTTGCTCTGCTACCCTGTCACCTTGGGTGCCACTGGCCCTGCTGGCTGCTCACGGTGGTGAGGGGCTGCTGGCGGGGGATGCTCCAGGGGAAGGAGGGGTGC
Organism: Pterocles gutturalis; assembly: GCF_000699245.1. Taxonomy (NCBI): domain Eukaryota; kingdom Metazoa; phylum Chordata; class Aves; order Pterocliformes; family Pteroclidae; genus Pterocles; species Pterocles gutturalis. The sequence goes on from NW_010134842.1 coordinate 1,368, forward strand.
CACATTTAATGAGGTGCCTGTGGTCTCTTCTGGGGGCTCCTGGGGAGGGAGAGTCCCACTGAGCTGTGTACCCTGTCCCCGCTGTCCCCTCTCCCAGGGCACCATGCTCAGACGGGGCTGACGCTGCTCCTCAGCTCAAACCCGCTCTTGCTCGGAGCGTGTCTGGGGCACATCGCGGGAGCCGGTGTCTGGCTCCGAGGAGCTTTGCATGAGGTGCCTGTGGTCTCTTCTGGGGGCTCCTGGGGAGGGAGAGTCCCACTGAGCTGTGTACCCTGTCCCCGCTGTCCCCTCTCCCAGGGCACCATGCTCAGACGGGGCTGACGCTGCTCCTCAGCTCAAACCCGCTCTTGCTCGGAGCGTGTCTGGGGCACATCGCGGGAGCCGGTGTCTGGCTCCGAGGAGCTTTGCTGGCGTTTGATGTCTCTGGGGTGCTGGTGGTGCAGACGGAGGGGGTGGCGGGGGGGCTCATGCAT
>NW_010134843.1:0-17012 GCF_000699245.1 Pterocles gutturalis
CGCTGCCGCCGCGGCTGCGGGGAACCGCCAGGATGAAGCTGGTGAGGAAGGACCTGGAGAAGGATAATGCGGGGCAGGTGACGCTGATCCCCGAGGAGCCCGAGGACATGTGGCACACCTACAACCTGCTGCAGGTGGGTGACAGCCTGCGGGCCTCCACCATCCGGAAGGTGCAGACCGAGTCGGCCACGGGCAGCGTGGGCAGCAACCGCATCCGCACCACTCTCACCCTCTGCGTGGAGGCCATCGACTTCGACTCGCAGGCCTGCCAGCTGCGGGTCAAGGGCACTAACATCCAAGAGAATGAGTACGTCAAGATGGGGGCCTACCACACCATCGAGCTGGAGCCCAACCGGCAGTTCACTCTGGCAAAGAAGCAGTGGGACAGCGTGGTGCTGGAGCGCATCGAGCAGGCCTGCGACCCGGCCTGGAGCGCCGATGTGGCAGCAGTGGTCATGCAGGAGGGGCTGGCTCACGTCTGCCTGGTCACTCCGAGCATGACGCTGACCCGTGCCAAGGTGGAGGTGAACATCCCCCGCAAGCGGAAGGGGAACTGCAGCCAGCACGACCGGGCGCTGGAGAGGTTTTACGAGCAGGTGGTGCAAGCCATCCAGCGGCATATCAACTTTGAGGTGGTGAAGTGCGTGCTGGTCGCTAGCCCGGGCTTCGTACGGGAGCAGTTTTGTGACTACATGTTCCAGCAGGCGGTCAAGACTGACAACAAGCTTCTCCTGGAGAACAGGTCCAAGTTCCTACAGGTAAGGAGCTAAACAGTCTCCGGAGTGGGTATAAAGAGGGTTAAGAGCTCTCTGTGATAGCAGGAGGCAGTTACAACGTGGTGGGAAGTAATTCACTTATTAGACAAAGTAGATTTCTGTCTGAGTATCATAAGGAAATTATTCTCATGCCTGCCAAACTGTAAGACAGTTATGCAAGAAGGAGGGATGGTTCCTTTGTAGGATGCCTTAATGTGGAGTAAAGAAAGTGTTAACTATTTCAGACTCCTCATAAAAGCATATTTAATCTTCAGTTAAGAGTGAAGTACAGTTTGGAAAATAGTATAACTGTGTAGTGTTAATCTGTCGTACTGCATAGCATGCATGCTTAATAACAGCTTTCTAAAGCTTTTCAAAAAAGTACCTGGATGTGGTATAGGTTGGTTAATCTTGTTGTTAAGTTTGTACTACCTAGTTAAAGGTTATGCAGACCATAGCATTCTTTTTTCCTGTTCCTTAGTCATTTCATTGATTGAGAAGGTGGGGTTTTTTTGTCTTTCACCGAAATGGTCAAACTCAGAGCCTAAAACAAGTTTTCCTTTTCATGAAGATACATTTTTTTAATTGCAGTAGGCCTGCAATCTATGCTTACAAAAGGCTGGAGGAGGGGGGAAGTGTGTCCCAATACTTAATGGTCACAAACTTTAGGAGACACATTGCACCAAGAAGCCTCCTTTCCCGTTTGTAGCAAAGTGATAATAGTAAGCGTGAAAAGTTTTAATGTTCTTCACAGCTCTGCAAGCATAGTAGCTATGCAGTTGTGCAAGGCTTGATGCTTTTGTGCTATTTGTCTGCAGTCTTAAGAGGTCTTCCTCTTCTTGAATGCTCTAAAAGGGAGAGGCTTAAGTCTTAGTTTCTCCCTAGTTTCAAGTGACCCTACCTTGGGGACTCTCTGTAACAGCTTGCTTATTTAACCTAGTCTTTGAATAAGAGAAACAGCTTTGCTGCACTTTTAAAAATACAGTTGAAGGGGTTTGGTATAAGCTTTGGGCAATCCTTTAAGAAAAGAATCAGGTAGGTTTCGAGAAACAGATAACTTCCTTGAGTTATTTTTGAAATAAATGTTATGTATAGTGGAAAGTGTTTGTGATTTGCTAGTCAAGAAAATGGTCCATTTTATTTAAAAAAAAAAAAAACCTTTGACTTTTTTTACTATAGGTCCACTCTTCCTCGGGACATAAATATGCATTGAAGGAAGCCCTCTGCGACCCAGCTGTAGCTAGCCGTCTCTCTGACACTAAGGCAGCTGGTGAGGTCAAAGCCTTAGATGACTTCTATAAAATGCTGCAGCATGAGCCTGACCGGGCTTTTTATGGTCTAAAACATGTGGAGAAGGCCAATGAAGCCATGGCCATCGATACCTTGCTGATCAGCGATGAGCTTTTCCGGCACCAGGATGTGGCTACACGTGCCCGATATGTTAAATTGGTAGATAGCGTGCGGGAGAACATGGGCACAGTACGCATTTTCTCCAGCCTTCATGTGTCTGGAGAGCAGCTTGGCCAGCTGACAGGAGTGGCGGCCATCCTGCGCTTTCCTGTTGCTGAGCTCTCTGACCAGGAAGATGAGTCTAGCTCTGAAGAGGATTGATAAGAGTGACTTCATTCCAGAGTTTATTTTCCGGGTCACGTTGAAATGACATTAAAGGCCCTCCCTTCCTAAATACTGTGTGCAGATGTGCCATGACGTGTAATTTAAGTTTTGATACTGTTTCTTACAACATATGGCTCTGCTCACTAATGGGTATCTGTTCTATGGTAATGATTATTGGTATACTGTGCATTGGAGCTGACTGGTTTTTCAAGTTACAACCTGGACCTCCAGCAGTTCAAGAAACTAATTTAACTCCCTGATGCTCATTCAGCATGTTGAGGCAGACTGGCAGCTGTTTTAAAATGTGTATGAAAAGATAATAAACTAAGAGAGAGAAAATTATGTCAGACTGTCTATTTCTGTTCAAATACTTGCAAAGAGTATTGCAGAACAAATGTAAATGTAATGCAAGACCTATCAGAACTGTGCTTGATCCATTCTTCCTAAGATGTGGCAAAGGAGTAGGATGAAAATAGTCTGCTGCAGTTTTTTTGTGATGTTATGAGTGTAAGCACTTAAATATTTCTGTGAAACACTATAAGCAATCTTTCAGAAACCAGACCCTTTAAATTAACTGTTTCCTCCCTCATATGATAGTAGATTCAAGACAAATTGTGAAGCTCAGTGCACCCATTTCAGTTATATTTTTGAATGCTGTTATCTTGGGACATTATCCTGAAGGCTAACAAGGTATGATGTATCTTGTTGTTGACTGTGTTCTGATAAATTGGCATTGAGATTATTAAGCACCCAGTTTTGAGGAGATACATGAAAAGGTTTACAAAATCAGGACCCTAGTTTCCATTAGGAGTCTTTTGACAACAGATATTTTAAGTAAGTTCATAATCTGGTATTTTTTCTGTTTGTGTACCTCTTTAAAAACATATTTAAGCTGATAAATGATACAGAAGTAAAGATTACAAATTTATAAATTGCACTTCAGTTTAAGATAATGACACTGTAACAATCAAAATTACTTTTCCAATTATTTGATCTGCTCAAAGTATTGAGAGCTACAATGAGTTTTTTTTCTTCACCAGACAATAAATCTTAGCCTAAGGAAGCAGAAACTGCTTTGAGATTCTAACATACCTGCAAGGGGATTGTTCAATTTAAATCAATGTTTGATGGTGTAGGCTGTGCATGTAAATAAGCATGCCTTTTTCAAATGTAAGGATTGTAACCAGGGAACAGGAGAGACTTGACAAAAATAAATTTAATTTAAGAAAGCTGTGGAAGACTTCTGAAATGTGGAAAGGGACATAACAATGGAAGATTAAAAATAAAAACACCAAAACTATTAGTCTGGGTAGAATAATTTTTAAAAAAGCATTTTTAATGGTATTCACATATGTTGATGGGTGCCAGCTCTCTGAATTTAAAATTATCTATTGCTGGCTGAAACATCAGCCTAAACTTGATAGAGAAGTACTTTTGAGTTAAAAGTAATCTCCCTTTTTCGCATCATCCACACAGTCTAACGAATGTATGAACAGAACTTGCATTACAGCTGTACTTTATTAAGATTTCGATTCTTCTGTCACTGACCACAAGCCAGCCCGGTTGTTTAGAGTCAACTTGCACAGATGAACTGTGTTATTTGACTGTTACATTTTTGTCTTGCATGGTGTTGAGTGCCACAAGTCATCGAATGTTCAGGTAAGCTTCCTTCAGCAGTTAGGACTGGTTAAATTAAAATGACTTTTATTTTCTTTTAAATTCTGCCTAAATTGATTAGACACCTTGCCAGCTAGAAAGCAATCTGATTCCTGCTGTATATGGACTTAAATGTAAAGAGCATATGAAACAGGTAGAAGAATCTAACATTCGATAAATATTACTGATATGCAGCAAATTATGGCTTTAAACAGGTTCATAATGTCTAAACAAAGTTGTTAACTTGTTTAAGATAAGCTGTTATATTAGTATTTACCTTCTCATGAGTAACAGCAATTTTTTGCAATTGTACACAAATGATACTTAAAATTGTACTACACTGGGAAGTTTTCAGTTTAATTTTCACCAAACTGAGAGACAAATCAAATTGTTCCTTGGTTGTGGAATGGTTTCCTATTTTATTAGACCAGATTGATTCCAGTTATTCCAATTTAAACAACAGAAATTATGAAGAGTTTTTGCTATGTACTCTAAGAAGATTACAATGGCAAGTATGTATTTTTTGCTTGTGGCGGTGTATCACCAAGGAAAAGAAGAAGGCTTTTTGCTGTTTATTTGGGGTTTTTTTAAAAGTATAACAGCAAACGTCTGTTAAGAAAATATGTTTGTAGTGATTCTTGGAATTATTTACACTTAGAATTAAAATTCTGCACTGACTTCACAATTTATGGGTGTTTTTCTTTTTTTAGCTATTGCTATCATGGCAGTAAGTGTCTGAAATAAATGCGCATCTAGTTGCCCAAAGTATAGAAGGGTGGAATTTTTTTTTTGTGTGTGTTTTTGTAGTAAAATAAATACACAATCACTATGTAGACAAATGCATCCTGTTTCAGGAAACAGCTTAAGGGCTTGGTATTGAAAGTAGGCTGTGTTCAGTAGTTACAGATGCTTGACTTGGCAAAGTTCCAGGGTTGTTGGTATCTTTTACATTTGAAGGAATTTTGAACAGTTGAAAAGTCCATATTGACAAAGATGTTTTCTTAACACAGACTTTAATGTCTGTGTATAGATAACACTTGCACAGAAGATGCATGTGATCTGCAGATCAAATAAGTGCTAGAGCCATGGGAAAATATTTTTTTGTGTCTTTTCCTTGGAACTAAACATACAGGAACTAAAAACTGTCCACACTGTGAAGAGCGTTCTCTTGCACCATAAAGTATTGAGTAATGTTGTGCCCCAGTTTAGTTTCTGATTAAGTTCTGAAATAATTCTGTGAATTAGTAGCATAGTTTATCTTCCAATTTTTCAGTTTTAAAAATAAGTGAATACTCATTGTAGGACTACTTAATGTTTGCTACGTTTGGTAGGAAGAAAGTTTTAAAAAGTATCATGAAATCATCTTGATCTTGAACCCTGTTGTGCTCTTCAAAGACACTAATTTCATTAATTTAGATAATAAAGCCTGTGTTGCAAATTCATACTTTGTAGCAGGCCCCAGTTTGTTAGTTTTGTCAACTTTGGCATTTAAATCCAGTTACATAATTTTTTTGTTGGTTGTTTACCAAATAAAGTTTGGTGTAAAACATGAGGGCACCACCAGCAACTGACCAAAATAATCCTACTGGTTATAAAGCAAAATAAAAGATAAATCTTTTGGTAAAACTGTAAAGCATTTAGCAGTATTTGACCTAGGGAATTCCTCATCTTCCTCCTCCTGTCTTCACCCTCGTACATTATATGAGTAAAATGCTGGTAATAAATGGTCTTTTGACCTCTCCCTGACCACCAGTGTAACAAGAGCCCATAGCTCTTCAGCTTACTTTGTGTAACTAGCCGATGTTTGTAAAGCCATGTAAATGTCTGAAGTAATTTTCCTTTGCTACTGTTCTCTCAAAGGTTAAGTAGCTCTGAATATGAAAACAATCTTGCTTACCCTTTGAAGATTTCTTAGTTTAACTATTGAGCTGCTGACCTTGGTTTGCCTTTTTCTGAGAAGGTATATTGTAGCTACCTTCTCATTTAACTAATTTATAGCTTGTGCCTCTCCAGTTTCTTTCTGGAAGCTGCATTACTGATCCATAAAATGTGCTCAGTTTCATAAAGTTTCATGCTTATGCTGTTTTATCTGAAGCCACATTTGTGCAGTGTGTGGTCTATTGCTTCTACAAAAGATCTAAGAAAACAATGTTTTAAATGTGAAATTTCAGTTAGGAGGTCTGCAACCAGGAATCCTTGTTTGCAACCAAAATTGGAATTTCTGCAAGACAGATAATAACCAAAAAAAAAAAAAAAAAAAAGAAAAAGAATGAAGGGGATGACTTAAGAAAACTAATCTATGTACTTCTTAGATATGGCAAAACTTCGGACTTGAATTTTTTTTTTCTCGCTCTCTGATATACCAGTTACTTTTATCACTTCCTTTTTTTTTTTCTTTAGTTTTTTAAGATGTTTGGTTTAGGTGCAGCTGAGATGGTACAGGTTGATGACTTAAAGAAAAATGTCTCTTCTTCAAGCTGTACTAATACAGGGAGCAGTACAGGTCTGGGAGTCATTCCCCTCTCAGTTGTTCAGTATACACCTGCATGTTGTTACAAAGTGCTGATAAAAGTTTTGATGCTGTTAGAACTTAGGATTTCTCAGTTTTGGTTAGATTTTAGGAGATGGTGGGAACAGAAGAGAGACATAGCATTGTGGTAGATTATTTTACGGTATCTGTGTTTCTCCTATAATGGCTACAACTTGCTGAATACTGTTGTATTCAGATTTTGTGTAGGAAAACAGTACTTTGCAAACTCATTATTCTGCTAACTTAGGGTCAAGAAAATGCCTAACCATCTGAGTCTTGTGATTATTATTATAATTCTTAATTCAGGCTCTGACATGGGTTGAGCCTGGGCTTTTTCAGCAGTGGAGAGTGTAAACATAGGCTGTGGAGCTTCTTGTGTGACAGTTGCCCAAAGAACTGCTTAATAAGTATCGTGTTTAGTCCTGCCAGATTTTTTGACTCAAGTAGGGCATTGACTTTGATTTGAGGATAACTGCTTGCATGATACAGAATATAAAGGAAAATGTCTCCAGTCTAACAACCAAACTATAGGGCATATTCTCTCTAAACTCTGAACTTGACTTTTTTAGAAATGCAGTATCACTTTTATATGAAAATGTTGTCTCTTAAAGTGTCTTAGACTAAAATAGAGTGTGAGGAAAAGGTCTCTGAAATAATACTTGTTTATTCTGTTGTCTGAAAATAATTTTTACTCTTGTCCCTCTTGTCCCAGTTGAGGGCTGTGCAAGAAGCAGAAGGGGTTGATACCAGAGCAGCGCTTGCTTCCAAGTCAGTGTCTTCTGGGAAATGCAACATGAAGCAGCAGCTCTCAAACACTGCCAGCTCTTGTCAGATTTTGCTATATCGATCTCTAATTTATTGCCCTCTTTTTGGGAAATGGTATGTTCACAGCTAGCGTAATTACTGTCATGCTGCTCTAGTAATTGCTTAGAAGTCAAATTAGGGCTGATCATGAATCCTATGATAAAATAGCTGTTCCATTAGAGAATGTTAATTAGTTGAAACCAGTCCTCCTTTTTAGGAATGTACATACCAGACTTGATGGGAAGTTTTTTTTCTCTGATCCAAAATGGAATTTCTAATCAAAGCCAAGCCTAGAATAGGAAAGAGTCTAGGGATTTAAGGATTCATATGGGACAAAAGATATGAAGCTTGAGACCCTTCTCTCTTTCATTGTTAACACTAGGCTAAAGAAGCTCCCTTTTCTGTCTCTGTCTTTGGTCAATACTATTCCACATTGTGTAAGCAAATACATACTTTTACATTTTGGCTGAAATAGGTAAACCACAACTGATTCAGGTGTGATGTCTCTTGGGATGTGGGAGACAATTTTCAGATTTCTGATCTGAATGGGACAGGAAAGTGATTGAAAGCTATGACTGTTCTACCTTACACACTCCAGCTGTGGTCTTTGTGTTTCAGAAAAGACCCCTGAGTAGGGTTCCATGTTTCGAAGAGATTTTGGACCTGGTGGCAGCCAAGGAAATCTGCTTTTGAACACAGGCAGATTATTTCCCATGCAGCCTTAATACAAACCTTTAGACATTTATGTTACTTAGAACACATGTTTTTAGCTGGCTTTTTACTGAAGGACTTCAGAACAAAGAAATTAAACACAAGATGCATGCAAACATACATATGGATGTCTGAGTGTATACAGATGCAGTATCCCCAAAGAATGTGGTATCTTCATGTGGAAAAAAAAAAAAAAAGCTGCCTTGACTCTTGGCTTGTAGTTGCTTTGGCAGCTGAGGAGTGACTCAGGATGCAGGCTTGATAGTTATCTTCAGGCCTCAAATTTTGTTTATGATAGGAACAGCTTGGTAGCAAGTGCTACATTTAGGATGTCTGATGGTTGTTGAATGCTCACGAATGTCTCTTTCAGTGGTTTCTGAAGCTCTGAAAACTGCAGTGGCTTTTGCTGAAGAGACTTGTCTTTTCTTTGACCTGTAGCGTGCAGCCTGGTCACTTCAGGTGTATAGGTAGTCTAGTTTAGGCCTGAGAGAAATTAATGAATTGCATTTGTTTGTTTTACCCAAATAGTTGCCATAAGACCACTGCCACTCCCTTGGATAAAGCGAACTGATTTATCCCATGTAATTTATTCCTTTCCTGGGTGGAAATTGCTGTTCTGCAATACGGTGGCTAAAAGAAGCTGAAATGGACTTTCTTCAGATATGGTGCTGGGAGAACCTCAGCTGTCTGCCAGGGCAGCCGTGCCTCCTGGGGCAGTGGCTGCCCCTGCTGCAAGGCTGTACCTGGGAGCTGCGGGGACAGCCCTGGGGAGAGGCAGAAAAGGAGCAGCTGCCTCATGAGGGAGCTTTTCCAGGTTCCAGAGCGGTGGAGAAAGATGAAAAGCTATGGTTCAAGGGAAAACATGAGATGCTGTGTTGGGCACATGACTTCTTCCCCAAAGTAAGCTGCAGCAGGTGTTTGAAAATACCTGTACCCAGTTCTAACAGTTCATCCTCAGCTGAGGGTCAGAAGCCAGCTGACACGATTACACTTGTGTCTGACGGAGAGGAGCCTTGAGCCTGAGGCTGAGGCTTGAAATTGAGAGTTTGCTAATCCTGTCATGAGAGAGTAACTGATTTCTGACAACCGTGCTACAAAAGAGTTACCCACCAGCCATTGCTGTATCTGAGGCTTTTGAAAGACTGTCCTTGTTTTCCTTTCATATCTGTCTCAAAGCTGCCTTCTTTTACAAAAGTAGTATGTAGCGCTTCGTGAAACAAACACCTCTGTGTGTTGCACGGGCAATCAGCATGATAAGCAAAGGAAAAATTTCTAGTCAGACAGTAAAAAAAAAAAACCAAAAAAAAACCTCAACAGAAGCTGATTGAAATAAACTTCCCAGAGTTTTTGAAGGGGTGCTTAGTGCGAAGAAACAGTAAGAGAAAGCCAGAAAAACAATGTTAAAAGGTGTGTTGGGGTTTTTATAACAGTGTTTCAGGCTGTTTTGACTAAAGCATTGTTTTTTAAGGTGATTGGACTAGTAAGTCAATCAAATAGCAAGTTTGTAGACTTTTTGTCTTGAGAGCCTCAGAAATCTGTTCTTATAAATCTATTTGTACACAGTGAAGCATTGTGATCTTGGTAAGCAACGGATTTTTGATTGCTTAAGTAACTGCAAGCCATCTGCATATGTTTTATCCAAGTCTAATTGCATGGTCCTGTATATTTTTGTTATGAGACAAAAGTCCTGCTAAGTGTTCAGAAAGAACTAAATTAATGTTGACAATTAACGCTGCCAACTGTGAGTCTAACCTTTCCTAATTTTGAAGACTTGTCCTCCTAGCCTAAATAGGTTATGTAAATTTATAATAGTCTCTCTTTTTTTTTTTTTCTTTTTTTTTCCAGGGGTGAATATTGAAATTGTTACTGGAAAATGTTTAGGGCTCTAGGCAGTAATATTTTGAAATCGAAGTTTTCACTTTTACTTCTAGAACACTTTCAAAACTACTTTGTTCCCTAGCTCAAGCACTTTTATTTTGACATAAGAACTGGCAAGAAATAAATGTATGTTGGAGAGCAGAAGGTTCCTACTGCTGGAAAAATGAGAAGTTGGAACAGCCTTCCAGTCAGAAAAAATCAGAGCAAAAGGTCATTTTAATATGGAATTTGTTTACCCTGAAAAATGTGATGTAGTTGCCAGCGATAGATAGGAATCAATTCAGCAATCCTGTACCCTGTGCTCTGAACAGAAGCAGAGTGCTCACTGTTGTTAATTTAGCGGAGCACTGTGCTGCCCTGTTTATATCAGTCCAATTCTTAGTGCATATGTTTGCACCCCGTCTCAACAGACGCACCACATTGCACCACAATACTGACCTCGTGTCAGCCAGGAATTAGCCGCCTGAGCTGATGATGCAAAAATGCTTAGATTAGGTACCTGGTATGGGTTTAATGAGTACTTTTCTTTTGATCTCTGGCAGTTTGATGTCCTTCAGCAGCTTTAAAGAGCTATTAAAAATTATTTTTGAGCATTTTATTTGTAAGCAGGCATCAGACTCAAGTAATTGATCATTAAATATGTTTTCTTTAGAAAACATGTTTTCTTCAACGATTCTGAAGAGAGCTGCTGGGAGTTGGTCCTCTGTGTATATTGGCACATCGTAGAAAAATCTGTTTCAGACAAAGGCAACTGCAGTATCCAAAAAGCTACAGAGCAAAGAAGAATAAAAAGAGAGTACAGCATCAGCACGGCTGTGCTGCCTTATAGCTGGGCTGGAAGGAAAAGCTGGAAGTGATCCCTTGCCACTCTCTGCTGCTGAATCTGTAGTTGAGATGCTACTGGCAAAAATCTGATGTTAAATCTAGGATAAGGTAGCACATATTTGCAAAACGAGCATTGTGGGACGTAAGGTGGTGGCACGAGGTTCTTTTGTGCTTTTTTAGGAGGTCCTTTTCTAGCACTTGGAGCTCCTGTTGACTTTAGAAGACTGAGCCACTGTTAAGACCAAAACTGACCTTAGCTTTGAAAACTTAAATTTACCCTGGACAAGTGGCATCTATGCAAGAAAATAAAATTTCCTCACTGTTAATCTTCATGCTACTTTGGTAAAGTTGATGCAGATGTCTGAAAGAAAGAGTAACAGGTTCTTTATGGAACTCCTGGTAACTCCAGAAGACTTTCTGAACAGGACTGGGCCAGACAGATATTTTAAAATCATGGGTGTACTTCATGTGCTGTGGGTGGGAAACAAAGTTGTTAGCGCTAGTAACTCATGTAGAAAGCTCTATCTTAAACTGGATCTAAAAAACCAGGATGTTTTTCTACCTCTAGAGCCCAGCTTTAATTTGGGGGGGGGGGGGGAAAGTAAACCTTCCTTTTATAATCTCTTCATGGCTAGTTCCAAATTTCCCTGAATTGTTTACTGACCAGTAAAAAAGAACATTCACAGTAAAAAGACCTGGGATTAATTCTGTAGTGCTTTCAGCTGGTTTACCAGTAAAATCCCTACACCAACAGTACAGCAAAAGAGGTGCTCATGCTATCACTGGTACTTGGGTGTCTTAATCTTTAGAAATTAGTAGATATGACTGATGATACATATTGTTATGCATAAGTTTTCAGTATGTTGCTATTCAATATTGATCATTCATGGTGATATACTGGCTTTGGGAGAATTTATTAACTTTTAAATTGAAAAACAAAGTATCTTGACTATAAAAATCTAACACAGAAAATAATATTATTAAATCCCCATAAACTGTTACTGCAATTTTTGAAATTTCTTTATTTCTTAAACAGCCCTGTGAAATGACAAGAGTACAGGCACCGATGCTGAGCATATTTCATTTCGAAGATGTCACACATGAGTATGTCAAGGAGTAAGTTTTTAACATACACTAGAGGGGAGTATCTTGCATTCTCATTTCAGCTGAGAGATACCAGTGTGAAGTTGATGAAGCTGGCTTTGTCAGTTTTTCTGATGATCTCAGGTGAACACTGTATGCCGCTTCCAGAATTACTGGTACATTAATCCATTTACAGAAAGCTAGGTTTTGTCTGCTGCCTGTAAATTATGTTCACCTCAAAGGCTGACTGGAGATTAGCTACAAACGTATAAAATGGCAAGTCAATGGAAGTCCTTGTGGTTGTCTTGGACCGTGAGTAAATCTGCTTAAATAAAATAAATAAGTACACATAGTAGCAGCCTGTGAATTGCCTAGTGCAATACTAGTTTTTCCTGTGAGGTTTTTTTGTCCAAATGGACAAACTTTTGTATTGCTGATCTTCCGTTTTTCTTAGGGTGCTGTGTCTTTTGTGATGTGTATGTAATGGTGTTTTTTGTAGCCTTTTCTAGACTAGGCAGCCATTTTATAGTTTTGTATGTTCATGGCAAATTGGATTTAATGATCACTGTGGTCATTTGCACTCCCACATTCTTGTCTGCTTGGACTTCTCAGTTAAAAATGTAAAATATATGTTATCATTGAGCCATGTTCTTTAACCTGTCCAATGCAAGAAAAGATTTATTACCACAGTTAGCAATTCATAGGTAGAGATGAGTAAGAAGACAGGCTGGCTGAGGACTATCTTCTCTTTCAGCAGTGAGCAGTCGTAAATTTCAACCCAGAAAAGCTTTTTATGTCTTGGTAGGGAGCTGATACCATGATTACCCATGCCAGTGCTCAGGATTTTGCTAGTAAGTGGGTGGGAGCTGATCTGTGCAAACCGGCAGTGCCTGCTACCCCATGGTCCTGCAGGATGGAGCTGGCATTCCCTGCAGGCATTTCACTGCTGTGTAGTTGGGGATGAAGAGGAACTTCCGTCTGACCTTGTGGTGTGAGAGCAGTAGCAGCTGGGGACCATTCGTGGCAGAATTCCAGCATTTCAACAAATATGTGACTTATTTTCCATTACTGCCTGTAGCAGTGTCTTATCAACTATATTCTCACTGTAGTAATTTTTCTGGTTACTGATAGGAGAAAAAGTTTAAAAAACATTTTGAACAATATTATTGACAATACAGTTGATTCATTGCAAAGAATTAACATATGCAATAGAAAAGAGGAATTATTTGGATGATGTTTAATTTTTTCAGTCTAAGCTCAACATCAATAATTTTTAAACTTTTCAAAATTTGTTGTTAGCAACAGTAGGTTTCACCCCTTACGTTTCAGTTCGGTTCTCAGAAAACTGCAAGTATAATTATTTAAATTTAAAAAAATGGTTTAAACTTTACTAGGATACTTAGATTTGTATAAGTGTTTTCAGTCTTCGACTGTTGTAGCATCTCCTTGTGTCGTTTAAATGGAGTTCAGTTTTGTAAAAATCCTTTTGATTTACATTTTGCTGGAACCCGTTAGCTTTATATAATGAGTTTGTCTTAAAAAATGATATAAGTATTTCTGCTAAGAAGTAGTTTACATTTTAAGAGTTTTCAGGCATTTTGAAGTACAACAGTACATATTGTGAACAAGGAAACATGGAATTCTTTTTCATGCAGTCATAAACACATAAGAAGCTGGAGCAACACAGTGGTTCCCTCTTACTCTACTAGAAGATGGCTCAGATAAAGAAAATTAATTAACAGAAATTCAGTTGCGTTCCAATGAAAATCATCAGAGATGCTGTGTTATCAGAAATAATAAGAAAGGTGTTCTCTATATAACTTGACTATAGTTTGCTAGTTGATTTTTTTTTTCTTTTAATATACACCTCTGAGACTTAGTTATGAAGTGTGTCCGTCCCTGCAAGCTTCTGTAATTTTTGCTGGGTCAAGCTTTCAGCTTGCTTTTGGGTTTTTTTCCCCCCAGGTCACTGCATAGCAGAGTTGTATGGGACCAAAGGAAAAGACAGATATTTGTAAGCTTCTGTCTTCTGTTCCACAGCACTTATTGGAGTTTCTTGGATCACAGTTTATTGATATTGGTGCACTTTAAGGACTTAAAATATGAGCTATTGGCTTTTAGTATGCATGTTGACTGGATATGTTTTTGCTGTACTATATAAATACTGTCTTGGATTTAAGTTCTGTGGTGCTCTGGCTTGCTGGATGTGAGAGGGTCAAATCAGGGTATTTGCACTTCCTCTTGGAGGGTTTCTTCACTTCCTGAAGCCTTGAGTGATTTGGTTGAGAGTAAGCCAGTGATTATGCTCAGCAGAAGGCGATGAAAGACAGGAGTTTGTAGCCATTGTGAAGTAAAGAAATGGAAAAAGTTGCTCCTTTTCAGAAAGCCTTTATTGCCACCAAAGCATTTCAATTCTTGATATTAGCCTTAAGACTGCTGACCTTTCAGAAAAGTTACCCAACAATCCCTGAAAACCACAGGGGGGGGGAAATTGACAAATAATGATACCAAGACAGGAAGGCAAAAAAAAATTCTCCATCCTGGTAGCAAGATAGTAACATGAGTTTTCAGCTAGGCATAATTTTTTGCATCAGTTCTTGGATTATGACATTTCCCAGAATGTTCAAAAGGAATTTCTGTCCTCATTGGGCATTATATAGATGGGTGTTTTTAAGTTTAATGGGGTAGACTGACAAAGTCTGGACTCATCCGATAGACTGATTTTGTGTGTGTGTGTGTGCGCTATGATTCATATTCCCTGGTTTCGACAAGGCCAACGGTGGAAAGCTTACAGGAGCAGGACATCAGCTTGCAAAATTGGGATTCAGCGTAGTTAACTGGGCAAGTAGAAAGCTAATAGAACACCAACTGCGACATTATACTTTACTCTTCCTATCAATCTAGAGGAATTTTGTGCAGAGAAAATCCTACAGGTCCATGAGCAGTTTTGGAGAGTATTGTGAAGAACACATTTTTCTTTACGTTAAAGAGTCCTTGTTTATTCACTTGTTGCATGAAGTTAATCTCTTGCTCCTTTTTAAGCTTCTGGGGTTTATTTCAGAAAATAACATAGAAGTTCATTTTAACCATGCTTTCTGTGTGAAATCTGAGTTAATTATAGATGGCCATAGATCTCTTCTATCTCAAAAAAAAAAAAAAAAAAGCAAGCGATGAAGAGTCCTGAGGGCTTATAGATAAAGCTAGATGGTAGGAAGCAAAAGTTATAGTGGAATGTTCAGGAGGAAACGGTCTTTGATAGCAAAGGTGGGTGGGGCCAGAGGGGAAAAGAAATATTGTGGGGACTTGAATGGAGTAAAGGGGTTAATGGAAGAACTACATCCAAAAGAAGGTATAGAGATCACTGGAGATAAGCTGAAACATTTTCTAGGAGTTGTTTCACTTCCATCAGGCAGATAAATTTGCTAAGCCTCTGTACATGTATTACAAGTCTAGTAGCTGACCTCACAAAGTTTCTGTATGTGACTGCATATTTCTAAGGCTCTTTCTCCTTTCTGTGAGAAACTGCCAAGTGCTAAGAATTGTGCCACTGAGGGTACTACTTTCCAAACTTTGAACAAAATTGTTTTATTCTGATGACTGTCAACCAAGTGGGGCACATTTTCTTGGTCTCTGCTGTTGTATTTCCAAAAGTTTTGCCTATTGCATTGTGTTACTGATTTGGGACCATATTACAAAGCATTGATTCAGTATATTTTCAGGCTTGACACCGCATTAGAAAGCTATTTTCCAGTACAAATTATTCAGTACAAAACGAGCAAAGGAAGCTTTATTTAATGGGTTGTACAAAGAATTTAATTGGTTTTGAAAATCATGTGGCTACTGGATATGGAAACACTTTCAAATATATATATCTTTGTCTTTTGGGGATATTTATCTATTTTTAATAAGAAGCCCCATTTTTTTTTTTTTTTATTATTTGGTCTTGTTCCAGAAAGGCAGTCTTTTGCTCTTCAAAGGTTAAAGATTAAAGAAAAAATGCTGGAGGCAAAATTATACAAAGGTTCTTTTTCAGCCCTGAAAAATAAAAGGCTTGATTTAAGCAGTACTGAAAAGGTTTCAGAAGTTGAAACTTTTTTTTTTAGTATACAGCTTTATTTGAAATACACTGATATTTAGCCAGCCAGAACTGAATGTAGCAGAAACTCCTGCCACAGCCTTCTTGGCCTTCCGCAATAAGGCCAGAGCACTGTGGCCCCTGCGCTCACAGACAGCAATTGTACTATGCCATTGTATTTTCTTCCACTTGGGATGTCTGTGACTAAGTCTGTTTTTCATAAGACAAGACCGTATAATCTTGCAGTGGCATTATCGCAAAATGAAGCAAAAAATAAAATGTGGAGATTCCCGCACTTGCTGGTCCAGCAAAGAATCCACTTTCACATGGCTGAGACATGATTTCACAAACAAAATTTTTATAGGTATGTCTTTGAAGGAGATGCATACTTAATCTTCTCTTGCTACCAGCCAGATGCAGTCCAGCCTTGAACCAAAATCCACGGTGTTGTGCTGATGCAGTTGAACAGATACAGCTTTCAGAAGGTGTTATTTGCTGAGGCTCGATGCTACGCTTACTGACAGGCACAGTTTGTTCTCTGCTACTGGCTTGAGTCCAGGCAGCGGAGAGCAGCAGCACAGGCTTGCACATGCCAACACTCAGTGGTGTCAATTTCCTCAAGTAAAGGAGTCTTCTAATTGCAGAATAGGATACTATTTGCCATCGTTTTGAAAACAAGCTTTTGTGGGAGGTCAAATTAATGCTCCCAGTCCTGCTCCCCTCACTGAGAAACTGTCACCAGCATTGTTGTTGCTTCTTTTATGCTGTTAGCTTTGTATGTTTTCTAATGTCACAACAGAGACAGGTAGTATTTTGCAATATCAGCAGAAAATACTTCTAAAGGCAATCAGTTATTGCCTTGTAAACTAGGACATCCTTCTTCATATCATAGAATTATAGAATCATAGAATGGCCTGGGTTGAAAAGGACCTTAAAGATCATCTAGTTTCAACCCCCCTGCTGTGGGCAGGGTTGCCAACCATTGGAGCAGGCTGCCCAGGGCCCCATCCACCCTGGCCTTGAATGCCTCCAGGGAAGGGGCATCCACAGCTTCCTTCTCTGGGCAACCTGTTCCAGTGTC
>NW_010134844.1:0-724 GCF_000699245.1 Pterocles gutturalis
AAAGAACTCGTTAAGTACCTCAGTCTTCTTTATATCCGGGGTCACTAGGTCTCCCGCTTGTTTCCGGAGGGAGCCCACATTTTCCCTAGTACTCCTTTTATCGCTGATATACCTATAAAAGTTTTTCCTGTTACCCTTAACGTTCGTGGCCATATTTAATTCTGTTAGGGCTTTAGCTTTCCTAACCTGATCTGTGGCTTCCCGGACAGTGTCTCTGTATTGTCCCCAGGCTACCTGTCCTTGCTTCCACCCTCTGTATGTTTCCTTTTTTTTGTTTGAGTTTGCCCAGGAGTTCCTTCTTCATCCATGCAGGCCTTCTGGCATTTTTGCCTGCCTTCCTCTTTGTTGGGATGCATCACCCCTGAGCCTGGAGGAATTGATCCTTGAATATTAGCCAGCTTTCTTGGGCCCCTCTTCCCTCCACGGCTTTATCCCATGGGACTCTTCCAAGCAGGTCCCTGAAGAGGCCAGAGTCCACTATCCTGAAGCCCAGGGTAGTGAGGTTGCTGTGCGCCCTCCTCACTGCTCTGAGGATCTTGAACTCCACCATCTCATGGTCACTGCATCCCAGGCTGCCCTTGAGTTCCACATTCCACACCAGCCCTTCCTTGTTGGTCAGAACAAGTTCCAGCACACCTCCTCTACTGGTTTTTTCCTCTATCAAGGAGAAGGAAGTTGTCATCAACACATTCCAGGAACGTTCTGGCCTGCCTATCCTGTGCGG
>NW_010134844.1:862-1247 GCF_000699245.1 Pterocles gutturalis
CCTGGTCTGCTGTTTAATCCTTGGGTTGTTTGCATCCTTGTATTGACTCATCATCCATCCCCAGCCAGAGCTTCAGGCGCTCCAGCTGCTCTCTCACATAATGGGCAACTCCATGTCTCCACTGCCTCTCCTTCCTAAAGAACCTGTATCCCTGCGTTCTAACACTCCAGTCATAGGATCGATCCCACCATATGTCAATAATAAGATCGTACCCCCTCAGGCTCCTCTTGTTTATTTGCCATATTACGTGTATTCATGTAGAAGCACTTAAGTTGGGCTCCCAAAGAGTCTGGACCTCCCATGTGCTGCTCTCCAGCCACCCTCATGGCAGCCTGTGAACCTTTTCCAGGCTCTGGGCATTTGTTGCTGGCTTTTCTGTCATTGG
>NW_010134845.1:0-386 GCF_000699245.1 Pterocles gutturalis
CACCCGGCGCTGGCAGCCCATGTCTGTGTGTGTGTCTGCGTATGTGTGTGTGTACGGGGAGATGGGGCCCCAGGGCTGCTCCTCTGATTGCTGGTGGCAACAAGGCCCCAGCCCCCTTGTCCTGGGGGAGGTCCTCCAGCGGGGAGCCAGAGCCTGCCCTGTGCTCCCCTGCCACGGATGGGTGAGGGTCGGCTTCACGGAACGAATGGGTAGTGCTGTGCTGTGTGGAGTGTAAAACTCGGGCGTGAATTTCACTTCTGGTTTCTTGTTAGCGAGAGCTGGCGGTGCAGCCAGAGCTCAGCTTCGGAGGGAAAGGAAGTGGTAAGTGATCCAGTTCTGCTGCAGGGAATGTGAAGCTATTGGCTGGGGGGGGGGTTGCAAAGGGG